>NC_136772.1:392804-430697 GCF_947034865.1 Barbatula barbatula
TATTTTTCTTTTGTCTGTAGATTTGGTTGTTTGCAGTGATTATGGAGAGAGTGGACAAGAGATCACACTGAAGCCCAATATTCGAGGGGAACCTCAGGAAATACTGTGGAAACACAACGGCAACATGATTGTGGAATATGATGGGAGTCAAATGATGGAGTATGGTTCATTTAAAGGTCGTGTCATTCTTGATTTTGAAACAGGACAGCTTACAATAAGAAATGTAAACATCCATGACAGTGGTCGGTTTCAGTCTGAAATTCTGATCAATGGAAAGATTCAGTCCTCTGGACAAAATGTGACGGTTTTGGGTGAGTTTTCTACTGATAACATGTTAAAAAATACATGAGTCTGCCGTTATGAAGTCTTAAAAATCATACAAGAAGAAGACTAATTCAATATTCTGTACTAGAGAGTTGTGGATGTTCTTCCTTAAATACTTAATAATGTACATTACATATTTTGGAGCTGACACAATGCAAAAGTAGCAGTTGTTTTAATGGCAATAAAATGGCTATATTTCACCAGATAATTATCTGACTTTGAATCTTAGATCTTCTGCCAGAGCCCAAAGTGACGTGTGAAGTGGACAAGACTTTAAAAACACTGCTGTGTTCAGTGGAATCTCAGACTCAGACGAGCTTCGAATGGAACGGGCCGAATCTCGCTGGCCATCAGGGTCCTAAACTTCTTGTTAATGAAGATGAAGAGAACGTGAACTCAGTGTACACCTGTACTGTAAAGAATCAAGTGAAGAGCAAGAGTACACACTTCACCCTCACAGACTGCCACTCAGGTTTTATCTTTAATAAAACAACAGAATATCGTCACATATGAAAATCATCTGAATTTGTTCCTTTTGGGGTTTGACCATCATGATGTTTTTGTCTGCAGTGAGATCAAGGGCTGTGGTTCTCGCTCCGGTCCTGACGATAACCATTTTTGTCATTGTTTTTCTGCTCATTTTGCTCGCATGCTTCATCATCAGATACAGACATCAAAAAGAAACGCGTAAGTGCCATAAAATTTTACGTGTTTTTGCATTATTTTGACACAAAGTTTTAACAAAAGTTATATTAACAATATTTTTTCATGTACATGGAGGACAAGCATGGAGATCTGTCAAGAAAATGGACTCTGAATATGGTAAGATGTGAAAGCTCATCCTCAAAGCTCATATTAACATTGAGAGGAATGTTTTATTCTTTTTGAATCATCATATATTGCCATTTGATAACATCTGTATATTAGATTATTAAGTCTGCACAACAACCTTTATTGAATTCCCACATCACACATAAAGAGACGTCTGACTGACACAAACACAACCAGTCAAAAGTTTAGTGTCACATCACCTAATGTTAAGAACCTTTTGATCTGAAGCCAAACATCTTATTGTTACATCTTATTTCTGCTCAAATATTTCAGAATAGATGTGAACTGTATTTAAAACCATCTCAGTGTGACACATGAAGAAATAATGTTTTCTTTTCAAATGTAGGTGAACACCTTCTGCCAACTTTCTCAAAAGAGGCTATGGCAGGTAACAGATTGATTATCATCATTCATTTTGTTATTAGTTGTTGTTGTTTTCAAATGTGTGGTAAAGGTCTTCGAGTGGTCTTTGTTTCAGGTTCATCAGATGCCACGCTCCCGTGTCACACCAGACTTACATCTCCAAAAGAATCCATCGCTGTCAGAAACTGGGATCACATTTACCAGGACAATGTGTCAGAGGATACAACTGACATGAATGAGAAAACACACGTGAAAGAGAAAAAACATTTACAGGAGAAACATGCAAACAGACCCACTCACATACTGAGTGAGAAAGAGATCATTTATCACAGAGAACAAAACAAAGATGACAACCACCCACATTCACCTGAAGCAGAAGAAATGATTAACATCACACCTGACGAAACAGAGGAATCATCACAAGATGAATACAGGGATTTGTCTCAGAAAGAGGAGGAGAAACAGGGAAGCCCAATACCCGAGGAGAAAAATGAAAAGTCACCAGAATATCCGAAGCAGAAAACTGAAGATGTGACTCATAATGAAGATGAACAAACAGCAGAAGAGAGAAAAGAAGACCAGAGAACAGAAGCCAGAAAAGAAGAAGAGCAGAAAATAGAGGAGAGAACAGAAGAAGAGCAGAGAACAGAGGAGAGAAAAGAAGAAGAGCAGAGAACAGAGGAAAGAAAAGATGAGCAGAAAATAGAGGAGAGAACAGAAGAAGAGCAGAGAACAGAGGAAAGAAAAGATGAGCAGAAAATAGAGGAGAGAACAGAAGAAGAGCAGAGAAAAGAAGAAGAGCAGAGAACAGAAGAAGAGCAGAGAACAGAAGAGAGAAAAGAAGAGCAGAAAACAGAGGAAAGTAAAGAAGAAGAGCAGAGAACAGAGGAAAGAAAAGATGAGCAGAAAATAGAGGAGAGAACAGAAGAAGAGCAGAAAACAGAAGAGAGAAAAGAAGAGAGAAAAGAAGAGCAGAGAACAGAAGAGAGAAAAGAAGAGAGAAAAGAAGAGCAGAGAACAGAAGAGAGAAAAGAAGAGAGAAAAGAAGAGCAGAGAACAGAAGAGAGAAAAGAAGAGCAGAGAACAGAAGCCAGAACAGAAGAAGAGCAGAGAACAGAAGCCAGAACAGAAGAAGAGCAGAAAACAGAGGAAAGTAAAGAAGAAGAGCAGAGAACAGAGGAAAGAAAAGAAGAAGAGCAGAAAATAGAGGAGAGAACAGAAGAAGAGCAGAAAACAGAAGAGAGAAAAGAAGAGAGAAAAGAAGAGCAGAGAACAGAAGAGAGAAAAGAAGAGAGAAAAGAAGAGCAGAGAACAGAAGAGAGAAAAGAAGAGAGAAAAGAAGAGCAGAGAACAGAAGAGAGAAAAGAAGAGCAGAGAACAGAAGAGAGAAAAGAAGAGCAGAGAACAGAAGCCAGAACAGAAGAAGAGCAGAGAACAGAAGCCAGAACAGAAGAAGAGCAGAAAACAGAGGAAAGTAAAGAAGAAGAGCAGAGAACAGAGGAAAGAAAAGAAGAAGAGCAGAAAACAGAAGAGAGAAAAGAAGAGCAGAGAACAGAAGAGAGAAAAGAAGAGCAGAGAACAGAAGAGAGAAAAGAAGAGCAGAGAACAGAAGCCAGAACAGAAGAAGAGCAGAGAACAGAGGAAAGAAAAGAAGAGCACAGAACAGAAGAAGAGCAGAAAATAGAGGAGAGAACAGAAGAAGAGCAGGAAACAGAGGAAAGAAAAGAAGAGCACAGAACAGAAGAAGAGCAGAAAATAGAGGAGAGAACAGAAGAAGAGCAGGAAACAGAGGAAAGAAAAGAAGAGCACAGAACAGAAGAAGAGCAGAAAATAGAGGAGAGAACAGAAGAAGAGCAGGAAACAGAGGAAAGAAAAGAAGAGCATAGAACAGAAGAAGAATGCCATGAAGGTATGAAGGAACAAAACTTTATAAACTGTTAGACGTGTATTTTAAATGAAAGTAGCTGTGGATGTGACAGCAGGTTTTGGATGAAATAACTATATGTTGTTGTTGTTGATGTGTTCAGGTTTGGACACAAGGTCACTTGAGCATCTGTCAGGTAACTTTCACCTGAGACACCTGAACTTAAACTACTGTAAACATATTTTCTGTATATTCACATATTTTTGGAATTGTTCACAGTCATTTTGAATTGCTTGATGACGTTTCTTGACTTATTCTTATTGTTACACATCAGATGGAGACCGTCTTAACGTGTCATCTGCTGTTTCAAATGATGAGGATGACGACAGCGCATCAAGTGGCAGAGATGGTGCGGTAAACACAGAAGAAAGTGAAGGACTTCAAGGACCAGAGGTGGAGGAAAACAGAAAGGATGTAAATAAGGACGAACAAACAGCAGAAGAACTAAGTGCCAGCGTGCCAACAATACCATCAGAATCAAAAGATGAGACAAATGTAGAAATGAATCCGGATGAGCATCAAACTGAACCTCACAGCACCACGTGACCTCTGATCGGCTGTGTCTCACCGATGCTTTGAGTGAACAGAATAAGACCCCGAAACATCAGACATGAGAGATGAGAATGAGAGAGAAACTAAACACATCAATGAGGATCAAAAGATGATGCAAAGTGAACCAGAAATCAGAGAAGATGGAAATGATGAAGCACATTTACCACAGAATCATGATGATGATGAGGATGATGATGATGATAATAGTGAACAGAGGTCAAACGCCTGTGAATCAGAAGAAAGCATAGAAGAGAAACTCCAGAATGCTAAAAACAACAAACATTCAGAAGAAAAACTGATGATAACACAGACAATTCCTGTTAAAGAATGAGAAAACAGAGAAAGACTGAAAATGATCATGTGGAGATGAACCAACACGATACTGAAGACACAAGACAATCACACGACAGATCAACACTTCTCAATGAGATGAACATTAAACTTAAAGCAGCGTTTATTGACAATATTACAAAATACCCTAACACTTTACATTAAGTACCACTTTATAAAGCATTTGTAAATGATTTATTAATCAATAAAGCAGTTATAACTGTGGATATATTAAAAGGGATTCTAACGAAATACATGCCAAATAGTCACATGTTATAAAGGCTTAATAAATGTTTTTATTCATTATTTATTTGCAAAATAGACTGGAGACTGTCGGGTTATGTTTTTAGTATAATGCTTTTAATAATTTCTTATTATTGTATATTTCATATCTTATGTTAAAGTTTTTTGCTTACCTGATCCTATCTGTTTCTACAATAAACAATTAATAATTTTTTTCTGGTTTTGATTAACAATTGGAAGTAATCATTTAATCATTAATGAAACACCGTAAACAAATAAGTTTACAACAAACTTTGTGCATTTAGTGTTAAAAAGTGGTCAAAAGTTCCTTGAATTTGTCTTAGTGAGCATCTTTGGATAAGCATCATGATCTGAAGGCATTCTGGAGGGCACCGGTCAGAAGCGGATCAGGTAAGCAACATGGTTTGAGAAGTGACATATACAATAGTAAGAAAAACAACACAACACCCTACAGTGTCCAGTCTGAAAGCATATTCAAGATAATAAAGAATCTGTTTTGAAACAAATAAATAATGAATAAATACATTTATTAAGCATTTATAATGTGCGAGTTAAACATGGCTCACTATTCGACAGGAGATTTGCTTGAATCCCCGGCAGTTATAACTGCTTTATAATGCATTTGTAAATGACTTATTTATCATTAATGAACACATTTATAAATGCTTCATAAAGGGTACATTAATGTAAAGTGTTACCAAAAATACAATACAGTTTGATGGTTATAGTGGTTAACAGATAAGTGTGGAAACTATAACATTAACTAAGATGAATATATGCTGTATAAGGATTGTTCATTGTTTAAAGAATTGTTAACACAACTTTTTGTGTTGCCATTTTAATTATAAAATAAAAATAAAACCTGACATAAGAAACAGGTCATTTATTAAGCCATGCAAACAGTAGAGGATTAAAGATCACAATGCAACACATCACATGCTGACTGACACCAGATCATCATCTCCGAGTCATTTGTGATTGAAGCCCATCATGAGTTGACAATATCCTTTTTGTTTAAATTGTTCATTTGTATAATATCCCATCAAAACAAAAGTATATCACAGATAAATCGTTGGGTAGGATTGGTTGTGTTTTATGTTACCTGTGACACCTGTTGTGGGTGGAGTGTTTAGAAAAGTGAAAGTGAAAGTCTGAAAGTAAAATGGTTTTGCTTCGGAAAGTATCGTTTGCTTTCTTTTGTTTAATTCTGTCAAAATTTGGTAAGTCGTGTTTCTTACCATGCTGTTCGTGTCATATTGTTGTAGACATATTTCATACAGTGTATATTTCATTTAACATTCAATGAGATTAAAGGTGTTTCAGACAGACGAGAACATGTATAACAGGAAATGGACAACACAAAGTAGACTGTATTCAATGATTAAAACACACTTTATCATATATTTAAAGTACACATTTGACTTTTCTTATTGATTCTTCATTCATACACTGTCAGTCCTGTTGTAATATTTGGCGCACTGATTTAACACTTGTGTCCAAATGATCCCAGGATTAATGAATTGTTGATGTTTGAAATGTTTCTCAGGTCTCATCAGTTGTGTCATGTATGTTGAGAATGGAAAAAGTCTGATTTTAAATCCAGATATGAAAGGAACACCCGAGGATATTTTGTGGACATTCAATGGAAACAAACTGGCTGAACACGACCTGAATGAGTTTCAAGACTATGGTCAATTTCTAAAGAGAACAACCATTGATATTTCTACTGGACGTCTCACTGTACGTCAGATGACCAGAGATGACAGCGGATCTTACAAATCTACAATACAGATCGATGGAAAGTTACAGTATCATGTTGATGATGTTAAAGTCATTGGTAAGTGACCGGTTATGACTGTTGTTGGTTTGTTTTTATTTGTGTTGGAAAGCCAGTGTGATCATTCTGTTAAGTCTCGGTCAAGCAAGAAATAATTGTCATTAAATAAGTTAAGAAGAACCCAAACCATTTGTGACCCTGGACAACAGAACGTCAATTTTTCTAAATTGAAACCATCCGTAGACACTAAATGAGCTTTCCATTGATGTATAGTTTGTGAAGATCGGACAAGATAACAACTGTAATCTGATGGTGCAAAACAATCAAAACTTTGAGAAAATCTCCTTTAAATTTGTACAAATTTAGTCTTTGGCGTAACATATTACTCAGAAAAATAAAGTTTTGATATTCTTAATGGTATGGAATGTGATGTTAACTTAATATCCCAATCATGATTTTTGGCATAAAAGAGAAATCAATAGTTTTGACTATTGTCTGTCACTGTTACCGTGCAGCTCAAGATCCAGGATCACATATTCTAATGCAACAGAATGTTCATTTAAACTATGAATGCATTTGACTTATTATTAGTTTTATTAAACTACGATGGAAAATGAGAATTACTGCATTACTTTTTTATAGTCTAAAGAACCTTGTTCATCGTGTGTAGATATATACTGTATGACAATAGAATCATGTTTTGAACGTGTTTTATTGTTAACTGCAGTTTGATTGATATCAATTGGAATGCAAAGGCAACATTGATGGTGTTTCTCTTCAGATGGCGTGCCAGAGCCGCAGGTGATGTGTGCACTGAACAGCTCTTCACAATCCATACAGTTATTGTGTTCAATGACGGATGACAATATGGTGACGTACACATGGACTGGACCAAATGTACATCACTCCGGTCAAACACTTGAGATTGATAAAGATGAGCCGTCTGAATCTGTTTATATGTGTACAGTCAAAAATCCAGTGAGCCAAAACACCAACAGCATCATTGTGAAAGACTGCATCACAGGTCTGACACCTCACATACACACCCTTCAAACACCACAAGACAAGCAGCCCTGCGTATAATGATCCTCGTTCTGTTCTTATGATTAGATGGATTAAACCTTAAGATTAATTTTAAGATTATCATACCAACGGCAATCATCAGCGTGATCTTCATTGTCGGAGTATTGGCTCTTGTCATTTGTTTCAAATGTTGGAGAAACAGAGGTAAGACATGCAAAAGATTCTTATGACCTCAAGATCCATCTGACTGTATGATATCTTTCTATTAATAATAATAAATACATTGTTTTTTCAATCAGGTAAACAGAGGTTTACAGGTAACCGTTTAGACGTAAGAGGTAAGAGTCCTTCTGTATTGTCATTAGGTAAATCAAGCTTTTGATTTCTGACTGTCTTATATGGAGTTCACACATCATACATCCTCTTCTGTCTCTGTTCTTTAGAAGAAACACAACGCATCAGCCTTTTGGATATATCAGAAAAGCAGTATCAAGGTAAATTGAGATTATATTTTTTATCAACAATCCTATAATTCATTCATGACAACAGACTTCCGCTCAACACAACAGCACTTCAACCCTTTATGAATAGTAAATATCAAGAGAACATGAGGATTTGTATATCATTACTATCTGGGCTCTGTGTGTAAATCCATATGTGATGAAAGACAAATTTTGGCCAGGAGCTTGTGTACAGTCCTTGATATATTTCTTAAACATCTATGAATGATTCAAGTGTGGAAAACAATAGATGTTCCATCTTTGCAGAATCCCATAATGCATAAAACATACGATTCTCTAATATTCTCTAATATTTCTGCTTATACGTATAAGGGAATAATATGTACTTGATCTAAAGACTACAGAAAATATGAAAGAAAATGTAAAATACTGGCCTTTACTTTAAGAAAATTCCTCCAGCGAGTGAAGAACACATTTATAAATCATTGATGTTCTTCAGTGTCTCCAGATTCAAATGTAAAGACGTCTCTTCACCTCCTCAGTGATGTTTTTAGTTTCAAGCAAAACATTTGTCATTCTTTAGGATCTTTTATCTTTTTCATTTGTTGATTTCCTTTTCAATTTTTGGAGCAGATGTGAACCAGAGAGCCAAAGATTTTCATGATAGAGGACAAAACCAAGAGCAGCCAATAAATGAAGAAGAAGGAACAATGAACAATGAAGGAGCGGTCATGATAATCCCATATTCTGATTCAAACACAGATGAAAACATCTCAGAGCAAAAGATAGAAGAAGACGAGTGTGAGCACATACGTGACTCAGGTGAGAATAAACAACATGTTTAGTGTTTGTGGTGTCTCAGATTGAAACATGAAAAACATCTCTAGTCCTTCGTCTTCTCCTCCAGCATCTCAATACATCCACACGACATTTCGTTTTTATCTTCTCATTTCGTTTGTTGATTTGATTTTTTGGAGCAGATGTGAACCAGAGATCCATAGATGTTCATGACAGAGAACAAAACCAAGAGCAGCAAATAAATGAAGAAGAAGGAGAAATCAGTCAAGATACTGAAAACACAGATGAAAACATCTCAGAGCAAAAGATAGAAGAAGACGAGTGTGAGCACATACATGACTCAGGTGAGAATAAACAACATGTTTAGTGTTTGTTTGGTGTTTTACTGCAATTTAAACATCAAGAGTTCTTCAGTGATGTAAAAACATCTCTACACCGTCTCATAGATGTTCATGATAGAGGACAAATCCAAGAGCAGCAAATAAATGAAGATGAAGGAACATTGAACAATGAAGGAGAAATCAGTCAAGATACTGAAAACACAGATGAAAACATCTCAGAGCAAAAGATAGAAGAAGACGAGTGTGAGCACATACATGACTCAGGTGAGAATAAACAACATGTTTAGTGTTTGTGGTGTCTCAGATTGAAACACAAAAAACATCTCTAGTCCTTCGTCTTCTCCTCCAGCATCTCAAAACACTTTCCACACGACATTTAGTTTTTATCTTCTCATTTCGTTTGTTGATTTGATTTTTTGGAGCAGATGTGAACCAGAGATCCATAGATGTTCATGACAGAGAACAAAACCAAGAGCAGCAAATAAATGAAGAAGAAGGAACAATGAACAATGAAGGAGCGGTCATGATAATCCCATATTCTGATTCAAACACAGATGAAAACATCTCAGAGCAAAAGATAGAAGAAGACGAGTGTGAGCACATACATGACTCAGGTGAGAATAAACAACATGTTTAGTGTTTGCGGTGTCTCAGATTGAAACACAAAAAACATCTCTAGTCCTTCGTCTTCTCCTCCAGCATCTCAAAACACTTTCCACACGACATTTCGTTTTTATCTTCTCATTTCGTTTGTTGATTTGATTTTTTGGAGCAGATGTGAACCAGAGATCCATAGATGTTCATGACAGAGAACAAAACCAAGAGCAGCAAATAAATGAAGAAGAAGGAGAAATCAGTCAAGATACTGAAAACACAGATGAAAACATCTCAGAGCAAAAGATAGAAGAAGACGAGTGTGAGCACATACATGACTCAGGTGAGAATAAACAACATGTTTAGTGTTTGTTTGGTGTTTTACTGCAATTTAAACATCAAGAGTTCTTCAGTGATGTAAAAACATCTCTACACCGTCTCATAGATGTTCATGATAGAGGACAAATCCAAGAGCAGCAAATAAATGAAGATGAAGGAACATTGAACAATGAAGGAGAAATCAGTCAAGATACTGAAAACACAGATGAAAACATCTCAGAGCAAAAGATAGAAGAAGACGAGTGTGAGCACATACATGACTCAGGTGAGAATAAACAACATGTTTAGTGTTTGCGGTGTCTCAGATTGAAACACAAAAAACATCTCTAGTCCTTCGTCTTCTCCTCCAGCATCTCAAAACACTTTCCACACGACATTTAGTTTTTATCTTCTCATTTCGTTTGTTGATTTGATTTTTTGGAGCAGATGTGAACCAGAGATCCATAGATGTTCATGACAGAGAACAAAACCAAGAGCAGCAAATAAATGAAGAAGAAGGAGAAATCAGTCAAGATACTGAAAACACAGATGAAAACATCTCAGAGCAAAAGAAAGAAGAAGACGAGTGTGAGCACATACATGACTCAGGTGAGAATAAACAACATGTTTAGTGTTTGTTTGGTGTTTTACTGCAATTTAAACATCAAGAGTTCTTCAGTGATGTAAAAACATCTCTACACCGTCTCATAGATGTTCATGATAGAGGACAAAACCAAGAGCAGCAAATAAATGAAGATGAAGGAACAATGAACAATGAAGGAGAAATCAGTCAAGATACTGAAAACACAGATGAAAACATCTCAGAGCAAAAGAAAGAAGAAGACGAGTGTGAGCACATACATGACTCAGGTGAGAATAAACAACATGTTTAGTGTTTGTTTGGTGTTTTACTGCAATTTAAACATCAAGAGTTCTTCAGTGATGTAAAAACATCTCTACACCGTCTCATAGATGTTCATGATAGAGGACAAAACCAAGAGCAGCAAATAAATGAAGATGAAGGAACAATGAACAATGAAGGAGAAATCAGTCAAGATACTGAAAACACAGATGAAAACATCTCAGAGCAAAAGAAAGAAGAAGACGAGTGTGAGCACATACATGACTCAGGTGAGAATAAACAACATGTTTAGTGTTTGCGGTGTCTCAGATTGAAACACAAAAAACATCTCTAGTCCTTCGTCTTCTCCTCCAGCATCTCAAAACACTTTCCACACGACATTTAGTTTTTATCTTCTCATTTCGTTTGTTGATTTGATTTTTTGGAGCAGATGTGAACCAGAGATCCATAGATGTTTATGACAGAGAACAAAACCAAGAGCAGCAAATAAATGAAGAAGAAGGAACAATGAACAATGAAGGAGCGGTCATGATAATCCCATATTCTGATTCAAAAACAGATGAAAACATCTCAGAGCAAAAGAAAGAAGAAGACGAGTGTGAGCACATACATGACTCAGGTGAGAATAAACAACATGTTTAGTGTTTGCGGTGTCTCAGATTGAAACACAAAAAACATCTCTAGTCCTTCGTCTTCTCCTCCAGCATCTCAAAACACTTTCCACACGACATTTAGTTTTTATCTTCTCATTTCGTTTGTTGATTTGATTTTTTGGAGCAGATGTGAACCAGAGATCCATAGATGTTCATGACAGAGAACAAAACCAAGAGCAGCAAATAAATGAAGAAGAAGGAGAAATCAGTCAAGATACTGAAAACACAGATGAAAACATCTCAGAGCAAAAGAAAGAAGAAGACGAGTGTGAGCACATACATGACTCAGGTGAGAATAAACAACATGTTTAGTGTTTGTTTGGTGTTTTACTGCAATTTAAACATCAAGAGTTCTTCAGTGATGTAAAAACATCTCTAC
This sequence comes from Barbatula barbatula, assembly GCF_947034865.1. Classification (NCBI taxonomy): domain Eukaryota; kingdom Metazoa; phylum Chordata; class Actinopteri; order Cypriniformes; family Nemacheilidae; genus Barbatula; species Barbatula barbatula. The sequence continues at coordinate 404,599 of NC_136772.1, forward strand.
ACCGTCTCATAGATGTTCATGATAGAGGACAAAACCAAGAGCAGCAAATAAATGAAGATGAAGGAACAATGAACAATGAAGGAGAAATCAGTCAAGATACTGAAAACACAGATGAAAACATCTCAGAGCAAAAGAAAGAAGAAGACGAGTGTGAGCACATACATGACTCAGGTGAGAATAAACAACATGTTTAGTGTTTGTTTGGTGTTTTACTGCAATTTAAACATCAAGAGTTCTTCAGTGATGTAAAAACATCTCTACACCGTCTCATAGATGTTCATGATAGAGGACAAAACCAAGAGCAGCAAATAAATGAAGATGAAGGAACAATGAACAATGAAGGAGAAATCAGTCAAGATACTGAAAACACAGATGAAAACATCTCAGAGCAAAAGAAAGAAGAAGACGAGTGTGAGCACATACATGACTCAGGTGAGAATAAACAACATGTTTAGTGTTTGCGGTGTCTCAGATTGAAACACAAAAAACATCTCTAGTCCTTCGTCTTCTCCTCCAGCATCTCAAAACACTTTCCACACGACATTTAGTTTTTATCTTCTCATTTCGTTTGTTGATTTGATTTTTTGGAGCAGATGTGAACCAGAGATCCATAGATGTTTATGACAGAGAACAAAACCAAGAGCAGCAAATAAATGAAGAAGAAGGAACAATGAACAATGAAGGAGCGGTCATGATAATCCCATATTCTGATTCAAAAACAGATGAAAACATCTCAGAGCAAAAGAAAGAAGAAGACGAGTGTGAGCACATACATGACTCAGGTGAGAATAAACAACATGTTTAGTGTTTGCGGTGTCTCAGATTGAAACACAAAAAACATCTCTAGTCCTTCGTCTTCTCCTCCAGCATCTCAAAACACTTTCCACACGACATTTAGTTTTTATCTTCTCATTTCGTTTGTTGATTTGATTTTTTGGAGCAGATGTGAACCAGAGATCCATAGATGTTCATGACAGAGAACAAAACCAAGAGCAGCAAATAAATGAAGAAGAAGGAGAAATCAGTCAAGATACTGAAAACACAGATGAAAACATCTCAGAGCAAAAGAAAGAAGAAGACGAGTGTGAGCACATACATGACTCAGGTGAGAATAAACAACATGTTTAGTGTTTGTTTGGTGTTTTACTGCAATTTAAACATCAAGAGTTCTTCAGTGATGTAAAAACATCTCTACACCGTCTCATAGATGTTCATGATAGAGGACAAAACCAAGAGCAGCAAATAAATGAAGATGAAGGAACAATGAACAATGAAGGAGAAATCAGTCAAGATACTGAAAACACAGATGAAAACATCTCAGAGCAAAAGAAAGAAGAAGACGAGTGTGAGCACATACATGACTCAGGTGAGAATAAACAACATGTTTAGTGTTTGCGGTGTCTCAGATTGAAACACAAAAAACATCTCTAGTCCTTCGTCTTCTCCTCCAGCATCTCAAAACACTTTCCACACGACATTTAGTTTTTATCTTCTCATTTCGTTTGTTGATTTGATTTTTTGGAGCAGATGTGAACCAGAGATCCATAGATGTTTATGACAGAGAACAAAACCAAGAGCAGCAAATAAATGAAGAAGAAGGAACAATGAACAATGAAGGAGCGGTCATGATAATCCCATATTCTGATTCAAAAACAGATGAAAACATCTCAGAGCAAAAGAAAGAAGAAGACGAGTGTGAGCACATACATGACTCAGGTGAGAATAAACAACATGTTTAGTGTTTGCGGTGTCTCAGATTGAAACACAAAAAACATCTCTAGTCCTTCGTCTTCTCCTCCAGCATCTCAAAACACTTTCCACACGACATTTAGTTTTTATCTTCTCATTTCGTTTGTTGATTTGATTTTTTGGAGCAGATGTGAACCAGAGATCCATAGATGTTCATGACAGAGAACAAAACCAAGAGCAGCAAATAAATGAAGAAGAAGGAACAATGAACAATGAAGGAGCGGTCATGATAATCCCATATTCTGATTCAAACACAGATGAAAACATCTCAGAGCAAAAGAAAGAAGAAGACGAGTGTGAGCACATACATGACTCAGGTGAGAATAAACAACATGTTTAGTGTTTGTTTGGTGTTTTACTGCAATTTAAACATCAAGAGTTCTTCAGTGATGTAAAAACATCTCTACACCGTCTCATAGATGTTTATGACAGAGAACAAAACCAAGAGCAGCAAATAAATGAAGAAGAAGGAACAATGAACAATGAAGGAGCGGTCATGATAATCCCATATTCTGATTCAAACACAGATGAAAACATCTCAGAGCAAAAGAAAGAAGAAGACGATGTTCAGTCTGAGTGTGAACACATACATGAAACTGGTGAGAAAATGTTTGGTAGTTTTGGAACTTGCAAATGTCAAATTAGCATGGACTCTTCAGTGTCACCACATTCAAATGTACAAAAAACCAGTGTGGGTTTCCTGTAAAACCACAAACAAACACAGTAACTGTAAAATGTCTAATGTCACAGTTTGGGAATGAAAGAACTATTTCGTTGCATTTTTCTTTTATTTCTCCATCATGTATCCAACTCATTCTATGTACATCATTATATTTTTGTGCAGACAGAAATCTGTGTTTATTTCAATCCACAGCGCCATGCGCGTCTCCTACGCCCTTAATAATAATGAGGATTTAAGAACATTGTGTTTCAATGCTTTGAGCATGTTTAAAACCAGCCAAGAGGTTTTGCTGCCTGGTCTTTATTACATACAGTTTCCAAAATGTCCATTGATCCAAGGATACAAGTTCAATTGACTTAAAGTTTTGAGAAGCATCAAAATCTGTCACTTCATTTGACCAACTGGAGGTATTTGTATGAAAGATGAAAACAGAATGTCTAACTGTACTCATTTCCATCATCAGAAAAAATAACATTGCCTGTGAAAGACTTGATCTGTAAATTTGAGAAACTGTGATACCTGACCACAAATCAACACTGACAGGTAAGAGAAACATTCCCTCCAATGTGTTTGTTATGTGTCATTATTACTCACAACATTGATATTGTGTTTCTATTGACAGATTCTATCATCAAGTATATTACTCTGATAAAGAGAAGCGAGGAGACTAATGTCAAAGACATGTCGACTCACACATGTGGTGCTCAGAAACATGTTTTGGTGCTAACAGCCTGTCATGCCGTGGTCTTTTACAGAAGGTGCCACAGACAGACAGACAGACAGACAGACAGAAGATATTTTATTTTATTTATTCAAATGTTAAGATCATTTTCAGATGGTGTCTTTTAAAGATCTGCTTATGTCCAATAAATGAAAGACGAAACTAATGCGGCATTGCATCTTATTTCTTTCCATGTTGGGTGCTTTTTGTTGAGATCAGGAAAGGATAGACATGAACTTTAACAGGACGATAAAAATGTCATTTAGTGAAAATTCCTGGTGTTTTTTTCCACTATTCTTACGCTGCTCACTGCAGGATGTGTATGAAAGAAAACTGATTCATGACACATTACACAAAGCACTTTAAACTTCTTCAAAACACACTGTACTACAGTAAATGAGGCCCAGTGGGATATATTTACACTTTTATAGTGTTGAACGTTTATAGACCACACAACACAAAACATTTCTTCACTTCATTCTAAAGTCAAGAGACAAACAAAAAACAGTGAATACACGAGTCTTGTGAGCCGCAGGGCAGACAAGAATAAAACGAATGTTTGACCTGAACTGAACAGATGTTACCGTGTCATATGTTCAAATACATCAGTGCCATTGTCTTGTGTCGAGATGCACACCAGGAAGGTTTTCTATAATAAATTTTTATATAAAGTGACTCAGTCTGGATGTGTGATTGTTGGGTAAACTTATATCTTGAAGAAGCTTAACACAACTGAGCCTGTTTGTATATAATTTTTTTTTGCTAATTTACTCAACGATTTTTTCCATATCAATCCCTACTTTTATTTATTTTTGTTTTCGATTTGATATGCATTTCCTTTTCTGGGTTTTGACGTGCTGTTTTCCATCTCTCAAGGTTACTTTTCATTCACTAATAATGTGGTCTGGTCCATGTCTGGTCTCTTCACAGTTTTCTCTTGACCAGTAGAGGTCAGTGTTTGTACATCTACAGGTCTCCAGTAACTCGATGAACGACAACAAATGTTCTGAGCATGACAATACTGTAAGTCACAGATGATGAGGATAAATGTTTTTACTGTCAATCAATATCTGAACGTCATGACAGGGATTACCGAAGCGTGTTTGTACGTTTTTGTTGGAGAATATATTTTCAGATATATATATTCATAAAAGGATCGTCAGGTGATAGTTGACCGAGCTAGGAAATTAATGTTTGAGTTTATGTCAAGATCTTTGCCTTTTCCTTGCGAGGAGACGTGAGACTAAGAGAAATGGATGAGTTCATCATTTGGATGTTGTGTTTTTTGCAGATGAGGAGCAGTAACAGTGTGTTCAGTGTCAAACCAAATGAAGCAGGAATTCATTTAACACATGACATCAATCGTGCTTCTTTTATTCATCAAAGGAGCGAGACATCTAAAAACCACTACAGTATATACCTCCAACAGTCCAAACCAATTATGAAGAAGTCGAATGTCTCTTATCTTCCACAAGACAAAATAACGTGTGGATAAAGCCTATCCGATTTCCCCAGAGAGACGACGGGAATATTCTTCTATTGAATTATCTGCAGGAGTCAGTAATGTGGAAAACGTCTTGACCTCATGAAGTAGTTGATGTCACGCCACTGAAACACTGAGATGTTTCTTCTCTCTGTGTGCTCGTGACCTCTGAGGAACATGAGGAGAAACCCACCGCCTCATTATCTGACAACAGCAGCTATAAAAACACACCAGAGACGGAAGCTTTTCAATGTCATCGTGAGGATGAAACGTATGAAACGTGAAAATCGTTAAACATTTTGCTTTTATTCAAATAAGATGAAGTTCAACTATAACGGATGCAAACAAATGTTGCTCACGGTGTCTGTGTTTGTTTCATCAACTTATTCTCAGATGTTTCTGTCAGGAGAAATAAAAACAGAGGGATGTAAAAGGAATAAAGATTGTTGAGCTCAAATAAATGTGATGAGAAATGTTCCAGTTCAAATCCAGATCTTTAATCATATTGACTTTTGATTGCAGACGAGACACATCTGAGCTCAGTTTGTTGACATCTCTTCTGAACTCTTATCTTAAAGGAATACAGATCTGAGAAACTTTTGATACTCAAGATATAATCATTTGTTCCTCAATTAAACGTTAACAGAATTATTAACAACATGACAGAAAGGTCTGTTCTGGATCGCATGAAATAAGTCATTTCTCAAAATCTTGATTCATTCCACAAGAAAAGTCTTTTTTGGATGGACTCTCGAGTGAACGTGTGTTTCCAGAAAAGCTCTGGATGATCGGCTCCAGTTATTTAAATTGCCTTCCAGAGGCCGAGACCTGGAATGGAACAATATCTTCTGGCTCGGCGCCCCGGCCCACTGCTTCTCATTTATTTTTATGCGTGACTCTGGCGTGTTTCCATGGTGAAGGTAAGCCAGAGGAGGCCCGGCTCCTGAGAGCTTCACATGAATCACTGCATTTCACTTCAATAAAAGTGCACAATCGCTGCTTTCTGCTGCACTGAGATGCTGAGACGGGGGGTCTCCAGACACCCGCTCCTCGTGTCGTTCGCTTCACACGGTATACTGAAATAATGAAACGGTCTACTTCACAAGAGCTTTATTATAACCACAGGGACATCCGTGCTTTCTGAGAGGAAATGTCTTGAGTCACACCAGTAACATTTTGAAGAAACTGAGAGGAGTTCAGAGCAGATTTTGAAAAGCATGTTGACCAGCAGCCGAGTGACCTTGAGAATAAGTGTTGACATTGAGAAACAGGAAGAACCTCTGAACAGATATTCTGTATTTGTGTTTTGTTTGTCCTCCTGTACTTGTTTGGACTAAATTGTGAAAAACCTTCTAGAAATGTCAAGACGTTTCATTGATCTACTTTTTGATGGCACAATATCTTTATTATATGTTATCTAAACATTCATGAATGTGTCTGTTGTCCTGCATCTGTGATTCGTCGACTTCAGTGTTGTGATAATGTTGTCTGGTGAAATTCATCTGTCGGTCTGATAATGTGCTTCAGGGATTTGTCTGCTTAGTGCCGGGCCTATAGGATATATATATATATGCAGGAGCCATCATCGTGCAAGTCGAGTCAAAAACGGATGCTGTGAATGTTGAAATAGTTTGGAAGAGCGAGGACTGCCGACCCTGTCTAAATGAAATCATCATTCTTATAATTCATTTTTGCTAAATTCTAATGTTTTTGTGTATTTTACTCAGTTTAAAGTAGCGGTGCTACGATACACACTTTCCTAAAACAATGCTGCTATTAAATGTGTGCTTTAAAGATCTTTTCTTCCTTGTTTTTTTACGCAAACACTGTGAGTTCTTCTCTGCTTCAGACATCTGTCATGATGCGCTCATACTGACATAACAAGTGAAAACTCAAACATCATTTTGTTTTAGGTCCAGCTTTATCTTCTGTTTGATACTTTTTGAATAATGGATTTAATTGACATTTTGTGTATCGGCATCAACAGCAGCAGCAGCAGGTGGATAACTCAACAGCTGGACACAGAAGATTCTGATTTATCTTCAGTTTCATGGAGGTGAGCTGGACGTCTGTGAATCTCGAGGGTTTTATGCACCTGGATGTAATGAATGACTACAGATATGACATCATCATATCATTCAAACTAATCACTTTCTAATCTGTTTCACTGGACTCCATTCACAATGACTAAAATAAATACTGCACGGTAACATAAGCTTGCATTACGTTCAGAACATCACCTGTCTGTGTGTGTGTCTGTGTGTGTGTGTGTGCGTGTGTGCGTGCGTGCGTGCGTGCGTGCGTGCGTGCGTGCGTGCGTGCGTGTGTGTGTGTGTGTGTGTGTGTGTGTGTGTGTGTGTGCGTGTGTGCGTGTGTGCGTGTGTGTGAGTTGGAAGTGATTAGTGTATGACAACAAAAGGAAGGGTTGTGTGTTTTGTTCTTCTGTTGTCATGGGATAAATACATCTCTGTGGGCCATTCTGGCTTGTCAAAGGCCTGTTGGGTCATTTTCATTTGCAGTACACTTAACATCTCTGACCTGAACACAACACAAGTGTTTGGTGTATTGTTGTGTTTCTCAAGCCCGGAGTGAGTTTAGTCATCTGTCTCCACTCCAGGATAAACATTTCATCACATTACCACCTGAAGCTTCTCATGCTGCCCTCACAAAAAAACCGAACACTCTTTCACATGTGGAACAACACGAGGTTCGTGATTCGTGACCGAATATACATTCTTCTGTGAACAGTAAATGTCTGAACACAGGCAGTTTCATATGTTTTTGTTTGTAATCCAACTAAACTGCAAGGAAACTTGCACATATGCAGATAGTTTACTACTACAAGCCAAGTATACTTGGAATACTACATGATATCATCAAGCATATAAATATTCTACAAGCACACTTGATTGTTTGTGGTGTAATTCAGTGCATGTAATCTTCTCATTCTGGTTATATGTGCACATAATTGTGTTCAATGTGTCTCAAATCACATCTCTCTAGTATTGTATCTCACACAGCAATGATGAAATCTCACATGTGTCTCAAACTGTGCTCACTGATCATAATCTCAGTTTAACCATGGTTCAGAAAGAGTTTTGACCCGGACACTCGTCAGTAGAATCACACATATAGTCGTGACATCTAAACCACAGCGTGACCTTGTTTCATATAGAGGTCGACTGAATTAATTGTGTAGAGTCTCCATTGAGCAGACCATCTGACCCCGAAACTCATTTAGAAAAATCAATCTCTCAATGACACACATGAGTTGTGTTAATGCATCAGAGACACCAATCTTTCCTCTCATTTACTCATCGTTCTATTGGAAATCTGCTATCATTGTGTTCTATATGTTTCACAATGTCTCTGCTGTTTGTGTTAATATGGATTTACAGGAAAACTGCTCAGAAACATTGTAAAACGTGCCATTGAAATACATTTGAATCTAAATGATCCTGAGGATTTATAAATGTATGATATATTATTTTGGAGGCTATATATTGAAGGCCTATAATTAGATTAAAGCAATTCAGATGTTTTAATGTTGTTTGTTTAAGGCAGGGGTGTCAAATTCAAATTTATTAAGGGCCATGCTGAGGGGTTAGTGATAAATTCAGGGGCCAGACATGCATTTTTAAAGTGTTCTTTTGTTTAATTAATTAATGTAGTGTACTAGTAACTGTACGAAACCTCCTATTAATTAAAATAACAAAGTTTTAATTAAATTTTTCAAGATACTTCAGAACTTCATAATGCAAAACTTTTTTGTCACATGCTGTATATTTTTTTCTCGAAACAAAACAAGAAATAAAGTCTTTGACAAGAAAAACTGATTTACAAAACAAAATGTCAACAAGACTTTGTTATGAAGAATATGAAAACAGTCAACAAGTTCTCGGATATTGTATTATTTTGCTTTCAAATTAAACACATTCATGGATTTATATTGATTATAATCTTAAGAAATTATACATGACACTTTTTAACTCTTACCAGACACTCTGCACCTTTTATTAGAAATTATTTTGTCTATTCTAGGGTTAATGTCTTTTGCCATGGCTACCTTTAATACAGAGACAAGATGCTTGTCTGTGAGGCGGGACCGGTGGGATGTTTTAGTCAGTTTCATTATGGAGAACATCTGCTCGCAGGAGTATGTGCTTCCGAACATAGACATGATGCGTGCAGCATGAAGGCGAAGGTGTGGCATCGATTCAGGGAGTAGGGGTGCAAATTCAGCTGCCCCAACTGACTGGTATTGGGCTTTTAGATGAGTATTACATTGCAATTCAATGAGTTCCAATTGCAAGTGCTCAGGTGCAGTGTCAACATCAACTGCAAATGGATTTGCAGACAGGTCAAAGTTGAACTTCTGAGATTCAAAATCAGAAAATCTTCTGCTGAATTCAGCTTTCAGGGTGTTCAGTTTGTCGGCATACAGTTCAGTCGGGAATTTGATGTTGACTGTGTCACTGACTGACTGGCAAACGGGAAAATGAGACAGGTTGGCTTGGCGCATCTGGCCCTCCCACAGGCGCAGTTTAATTTGAAACGCATTAACAGAGTCTCGCATTTGCGTGATTAGCTGCTTTCGACCCTGGAGTTTTACATTAAGATCGTTGAGGTGCTCCGTTATATCACACAAAAATGCCAAGTCGCTCAGCCATTTTTCATTCTCGAGCTCGGGGATGGACTTTTGTTTGCTTTCCATGAAATGTGCGATCTCAGTGCGAGTATCAAAAAATCTTCGCAACACTTTACCTCGACTTAACCAGCGCACTTCTGTGTGGTAGGGGACATCCTCATGCACGCAATGTTCCTCCTCTAAAAGTGCTCTGAATTGCCGGTGATTCAAACCCCGTGAACGAATAAAGTTTACTGTCTTGTTTACAACTGTCATTACATGTCCCATATCCAGCACCTTCCCACATAGTGCCTCCTGGTGAATGATGCAGTGGTAGGCTGTCAGGTTTTCACCTGTATGCCTCACCTTTTCTCGAACCAAACCCACCAAACCACGGTACTCACCGCACATCGCAGGTGCACCGTCCGTTGTAAGACCAACAAGTTTATTCCACTGCAATTCTGCGTCAGTGACACACTGCTCAACTTGTGAGAAAATGTCCTGTCCAGATGTTGTCCCGTGCATCGCTCTTATATCCAAAAGTTCCTCAGTGACAGAAAACTGTGCGTCTACCCCTCGAATGTATACAGAGAGCTGGGCAGTGTCTGTTTTGTCTGTACTCTCATCTACGGCCAGTGAATATGCAACAAAGTCCTTAGCTTTTTCTTTTAACTGGGCCTGCGTGTCAGAGGCCAGCTCATCCACCCGACTAGCCACAGTGTTTCGGGAAAGGCTGATGTTAGCAAAAGCTTGCTTTTTGTCCGGGCACACAACACCACATACCTTATCCATACAGACTTTAATAAATTCTCCCTCTGTAAACGGCTTGCATGCTCTTGCTATTTCCTCCGCAATAATGAAGCTTGCCTTCACAGCTCCCTCGCTCTGACTGTTCATACGAGTGAACATGTGTTGTTGTTGCTGAAGTTTGTGTTTTAGTTCTTTTACTTTTCGCTGCCGCATATCCATGTCCATGCTTCCATATTGGTCATGCTTCGTTTCGAAATGCCTCCTTAGATTATACTCTTTAAAAACTGCTAGTGACTCTTGACATATTAGACACGTTGGCTTGTTCTTGTACTCACAGAATAAATACTCTGTTTCCCATCTTTGTTGGAATTGTCGATATTCACTGTCAACTTTTCTTTTTTTAGCCATTGTGCTAGCCACCCTTTTAGCTTAATTTGCGTTGTATACAGTTATCATCACCTAGTAGTTATTCTCTGATACAATTAGTGTTGAGTAGAGCACGATAGCGCCCCCTGCGTTTCAATGTTGTCACTGGCCTAATTTTTCACAGCAAACGGGCCACATTAAAAGAATAACCAGAATTTGTTGGAGGGCCTGATTAAAAGTCGTGGCGGGCCGTCTATGGCCCGCGGGCCTTGTAATTGACACATGTGGTTTAAGGAGTAAAGAGTGATAATCTGCAGCCTGCAGGAAACACAGAACTCAATACTGGATCACTGCTTGTTTCAGGACTCTCGGTTTAAAAAGGTTATTACATTTAAAAATGATTAAAGTACATTCACACTTTTGTCTTTACTGTACAGAATATCAATTGATCAAACTGCCATTAAACAGCATATAAACATGTAAAACAACTGGGATTGGCTGCTCTACATGTCAGTCAGATTCTCTAACTGAGGACCAGAATAATCAACAAAGATTGATGACCTGTGCGTCAGTCAGTCAGTCACATGACCTGTGCGTTGGTCGGTCGGTCACATGACCTGTGTGTTAATTGGTCGGTTGGTCAGTCACATGACCTGTGCGTCGGTCAGTCAGTCACATGACCTGTGCGTTGGTCGGTTGGTCACATGACCTGTGTGTTAATTGGTCGGTTGGTCAGTCACATGACCTGTGCGTCGGCCAGTCAGTCACATGACCTGTGCGTTGGTCGGTCGGTCACATGACCTGTGTGTTAATTGGTCGGTTGGTCAGTCACATGACCTGTGCGTCGGTCGGTCAGTCACATGACCTGTGCGTTGGTCGGTCGGTCACATGACCTGTGCATTGGTCGGTCGGTCACATGACCGGTGTGTTAATTGGTCGGTTGGTCAGTCACATGACCTGTGCGTCGGCTGGTCGGTCACATGACCTGTGTGTCGGCCGGTCGGTCACATGACCTGTGCGTCGGTCAGTCGGTCACATGACCTGTGTGTCGGCCGGTCGGTCACATGACCTGTGTGTCGGCTGGTCGGTCACACTGCAGGGACCTGTTGGCTGTTTCACAGGTGCATGACAGATATTTCTCTGTTATTTCTTTCACGATACTTAAAGAAAACTGTCATTCAGTTAAAAAATGTGCGCGTTTCTTCATTGGATCAGACAGCAGAAATCGTCTCAGTCTTTAGCGTAACCAGATGTGCAGGTTGTCAGGAGCGTCATTTCTTCTGAACAGATTGCTTGCACATGGCCTGGACGCTGTCGTCTCAGCAGTTTTTTCTCTGGTTCAGTATGAGGAAGATGATGGTTGTCAGTTTGATTTATTGCCATAGTTTTGTGATGACTACAAAGACGACCTTTCATTGCTCAATGTCACCAGACGTCAGCCGCAGATTACTGTCATAAACATCAGATAGTCACACTCAAATGTTCCTGTGACAGACAAATTCAACTTTCAGCAGAACATTTGTGCTCAAACATTGTCAGCTAACATTGACCTTCATCTCTTCACTGTTAGAATCCAGATTCCAGTCTCTTCATGTGATGCGTGTGTAGGGTTCACTGAATGATGAGTTCACGTGTCTGTGCTGTGAATCTGGGAGTTGATGGTTCAGTGTGTTATGAGAGAGATGATGATGATGATGATGATGATAGAACTACAAACGTCAAGCTCATGTATCAAACTGATCATTGACATCTCTGATGATTAGTATCTTTCATAGAGTCTTTATTGTTTTTCATTGATGTCTGTATGTGAAGTGTGTATGTGTCTCTCTTACAGATAAAGAGGACAATGTTTTGAATCAAAGCAGAACTGAGAGAAGTAAAAGGGTTGCTTGAAGCATGTTTTAGAGACACTGAGAGAGAGATAAACTGATATTTGCAATCATCCTCATGATCATCATTATGATCATAAAGAAAATGACTTAAGAACATTTCCAAATCTCTCAATGTTCGCAAAACAACTAGACTTTTACGAGCACTTCCGAGTCTGACTCCAGGAAAATGTTTCATTCGAATTTTTTTCTCTGTCAGTTTTCCACCAGAAACTCATTTTAAATTTCATTAAATGTATTGATATCAGCAGTTACTCACGAGGAACTGGCAGGAAAAACCAAACACATTTCTCTCTTAAAGTTTCATCAGGGATTTTTCATCAACACACGTTCTGTTCCGCGACATTCCCAGCGGCTTCTTTACAAGCTCAATGGGAAACATAAAAACATGGAACATATATTAAACATAAACATACAGTAACATACACAACACATACAGATTTATCTTCTACTGTTGAGCCTCTCGTCTGAGATGTATCTCCCGTATCCTGACATGAACTGATGTGTTTGAAAAATACATTGAATACTGATGTGTGCTCACATGTGTTATATTAGTTATATTAGTTTTATTGTCTTGAGATTTATTTCAGGAGATACCAAGCTCTCATTTCATTCATCTGTTATGAAAAGAGAAGATAATCGAATAAGATGAATGAACTTTCATTTGTGAAAGTATGTAAATCTTGTGCAGCACTTTTCAAGGATTCTGCAGCGTTACTGTGACATGAAGTGACTCATACTGTAATATAAGACTGAACCTGGAAGTGTTCAGGGCTGAAATCAGATGGGACGAACTAAACTAGGCCAGGGACAATTTTATTGTGCTCCAAAACACATAACAGCCCACATGAGCCAGAGGAGCCTGTTTTTAAAGCATTCTGGACTTAATCTCTAAACACATTTACAGAGGTTTGCAGTTTTTTGACACAAAGATGTGATGGGAAATGATTCGAGCTGAATCCAAATCACATTATCTCATCTTATTTTGTTTTTATAAAAATAAAAAGAGGCTTATATTAGTTTTGTCGGTAAGACTTTACATTAAGTTACCCATTATAAAGCATTTATAAATGTGTTCATTAAATATAATTATACAATGGTCTGTTTGAATACTGGATTCTGATTGGCTGGAAGGTGTGCATTAAAACCCTTTCCAGTCGGTTTGATCACATTTGAAATGAAAACTCTCATTTTCACCTGTTTGATCTAAAATTACACTGTGAACATCAATAAAGTGTCATTTTCGCGTCGGGCCTCCACGTCGTGCATTAAAACCCTTTAACTCACGGCTAGCTGTGGATTATCCCTTAATAAGTCATTTACAATTGCATTATAAAGCAATTATAAACCTGCCTAATAGTGAGTCATGTTTAACTCACATGTTATAAATGCTTAATACATGTATTTATTCATCATTTATTTGACTCTAAAGCAGATTCATTATTATCTTGATGTTGTTTGCTATATAGTCTGTCAGACTGAACACTGTCGGTGTTATGTTGTTTTTCACTTTTTGCCAGGTATATCATTAATATCACACCCCCCTGCTTTATTGCGCCCGTAAATGACTTATTAATCATTAATGAACACATTTATAAATGCTTCATAAAGGGTACATTAATGTAAAGTGTTACAGATTTATTTCTTGACACGTCTACAGTTTTCATGTCTAATAATAATTGATTTCGGTTGAATATAAAGTAAATAGTTTAATAATTATACTTCCCTCTGTGAAAGCAGTCAGATGATGTTTCAGGAGCTGCTGTATGTGTTTGTTTTGTGATGTCACTGGAAATAAAGTTCACTTCATCTTGTTTGGAGGGTTTTTCTATATGTCAGTGTCTTCTGCTATAAGGTTTGTAAACTCAAGAGCCTCTTTTTCAATCATTCCTCGCATATGTTTCATGAGCAGTAATGATCCTCGAAGGAAATGAAGACATCTAGAGTCTGTCTGAATCTACTGGATGTATGATTTAAACAAACATACAGATTTATAAGATCTCTCTCTCCGAGACAGGCCACACAAAGATGAGACCAGAACTATTACCCATAATCCCATGAGTCAGGACAGATCAGAGCGTTTCAGGGTGGGTTTGAGGTTGTTAATGTGTATGTTTATTTGTTTATTGATGGAACTGAACTTCATCAACCCAAACTTATAACAGAAAGATGAAGTGCTCAAACAGTCTCAATGTTGTGTAACCATCATCAAATTCACATTTAAATGCTGCTTTAAAAAATCAAACACTATTCAAAATGATTTTGTTTGCTAAGACCCCTCTCCATCCAACTGTCCTTTAAAATCTCCAAACTAATGAAGAAAACCAAACGATACGGCAGTAAACGGAGATAAGGTGGGAAATGAAAGAGAGGAAATGAAATTACTGTTGTTTACCACAGAAGAGGAAATAAACAAGGAAAAGCAGAGCTGATGAAAGACAGACACTTTAAGAGCTCATCACTGAATCAACACAGCTGCTGTCAATCATCACAGACATTCGTCAGCCAATCACACGCCAGCACATCTCTGAGATAAATGCAAACACACCGGTCATTATTTTATAGATATTCAAAATGTGTAAAGCTCCAATCTGGAATATAAAGAGTCACATGGTGTTTACAGATCTGAGAAGATAAAGATCAGAACAGTTCATCGCCTCATCAAACTCATTTCAGTACACAGGGATTTTTATCTCATTTTATTTCCTTCTTAAGCCGCGGTCAGACTTGACTCTGAGCATGCAAAGATCGTTCGGATGGTGGTACGAAAAGGCGGGGGTACGATTCCTCCATTTTTTACATTTCTGTACCAAGAGCTCCCGCTGTGACATTTTCTATTGGTCTCCACACTCACGTGACGCAAATTCACAGGTCAGAGTTCACAAAACTCACTTTATGCAGCGAATGCAAATTACTTTTGGATGGGCTTGCGTTTCTGGTCTGTCTTATTCGCATGCGTATGAATGGAAGTCAATCGAGGTCAAACAAGTCAAGTGTGACACGAAAACACATGAAAACGCAAAAACACGCTATAAAACACTGTCAAAAGCAACAGGTGGTGATATAACCCTGACCATAAAGCCCTGTTGGCCAATCAGAAGCCTCAAATCTGACGTCAAGCAAAGGAAATAGCGGCACGCATTCCAACCTCATACGCCAAATCTCCACATTCACCGTCTACACGACAACACTGAAACCAGAGTTTGTAAAAATCAAAGGCCAAACCACAAAATGATATACGTATACCCGTGTGGACAGGACCTCAGCCTCACCCATTTAAAACTCATATCAGCACACAACAGATCTTTCATACTGATTGTGATGGTGGACCAGATGCTACGATGATATTTAATATGAAACTCTTCATATTTTTATGACATCAGAGAAGTAAATAATGATGTCAGTGGTTTATATTACTGAAGAGTTTTTTAGCCCCAGAGAGGTTTGATGTCTGTCTTATTTCATGCTGTTGGAGTAAATGATCTTCAGAATGAAACGTGACGTTTGTTGAGTGGAATGAAGGAGTTTACAGCACACACTCATTCACTTCAATAAAACCTCATGACTTCAGTCACAGATATCAATCTGTTTACTACAAATATCACGCTTAAACTATGGTTACTTACTGTTGCAAAACATGTTTGGTTTGTTTGAATGAATGAATGAAGATTTGGATGAAAGAGCGACAGCACATCTGTGTGGATTTATCCAGCTGTACCCACTTCTGTCCAGAGGAATGATAGAAACATCCCCGAGATCAAAATCAATCTTTCTTTTCTACAGAGATGGCTCAGGATGAGCGTTGAGAAAAAGTACAAGAGATCTGTGACACGAGCATTTCTCATGCTGCGCTGTAGGCTGTTTCATTCATGAACAAACAAATGTAAATAAACATCCACGAAGCTGCCGGCGTCTATTCAGCGGTTTGAGATGAGAGATGTTGCTCTGCATGGGCTTCACACAAACATGTGTCCTCACAGACACACACACGCTTTATTCAAGTGGACAGCATTGTGAAAGTCTGTATTTTTATTATCTTTTATTACAACACAGCACAGAAACCACGTCAACTACAGAAAACACATTCACATTCCTTCAGTCCTGATGAAAGAACAGCATTGAGAAAACACAAACAAACTACAACAACAACAACAACACAACTAACTCATT
Source organism: Barbatula barbatula (assembly GCF_947034865.1). Taxonomy (NCBI): domain Eukaryota; kingdom Metazoa; phylum Chordata; class Actinopteri; order Cypriniformes; family Nemacheilidae; genus Barbatula; species Barbatula barbatula. Next base: position 421,036 of record NC_136772.1, read on the forward strand.
CATCTGTTGTGAGACGACACCTGCGATGTGTTTCACTAAATACATTTCCTGCAACAATCTGTGGAAACACTTACACTGTTTTTACATGTGTTCAGTATATTAGTTTGTTCTCTAAATCTGAGTTTTTGTTGTGGCAACACATTATTATAAACTGGAGCACTGGTCACTTTTCAACTGCAGTTACATTAAAGTCGGCATGAAATTAAAGATAATCATACTATTAGTTTACACAGTGGTGAAGTATTTATCATACGTGATTTATCCGTGCAAATCATTAGAATTATTTGTATTTATTTGCACTTGAAATCTTTAATCAAAAACGTTAAGCTCCTCCCCTTCCTGAAACGTTCTCTTCTGGTGATGAGGAATGGCCGAGGGTGGGGCTGCGATGACTGACAGAATGCAAAGTAGCGTTCAGATCTTTCACCTTTTAACCATCCAATCAGTTGTCGGTGGATGAACTCAAGTCCCGCCCTACATTTTTATTCTCATTCTGGAAGTCGTTTCACAAAAGAAGGCAATCGCTTTTACTGTTTCCGTTTCATGCCGTCTTTAAGTCAAATGAATAATTTATGCAAGTCGATCTGAAAGCGGTTGATGAGAACGACAGATGCATGTGCACGTGATGAAGAACAGGTGTTTGATGTCCAGCACTGATGGATGTCGTGCGTCACATTATCCTGTTGTTACAGTTCAACTTGGGGTTGATCAATGACAAAAACAACCACTTCAGTCACTTTGGGTTTCAAAACACACCTGAACCTCTCCAGCGACTGTAAAACACAGATCCTCACATAACCCCAACATACTGGAGTTGATATTATTGCCATGATTGTGTTTAGTTACAATACTCCTAATGCAATATACATGAAACAATAACACAACAAATATATACAATATTACATTAACAAACAATAAGGCAGTATTAACTTCTGTATTAACATCACATGTACCCTTAGAAAAGAATACAATCCCATAATGCATCGTGCACAGAGACAAAAGATTGAACTAAAATGTGTAAATAACAAATCAGTTGTTTATCTGCTCATGCTGTGTTTCTGGTGTTTGTTGTTTCTGCTTCTACATTTATTGAAGTTTTTGTTTCGGATTAGATTTGTTTCTCTCTTGTGTTTGTCCGTCTTGAATATTTCATTGGGACATGATCTTCCCAAACCTGTCGAATATTTGTGCTGGAATTCCATCAATCTGAAGAAAGAATAAAAACTCATTCCCTCGCCCTGATGTCACTCTCTATCTTCCATGAAATGAGAAAAGATGTCAGGCAGAATTCTTTGGATAATGAGCTGCTGTTTCTATCCAAAGCGAGAGGAGGGGGATTTCTTCTGCCAACCCCCCAGAAAACATCACCATGAAACCGTTCCTATGGCTTGTGTGCTATATATCAAATCAGTGTTTGGTTATCGTGGAGGACAAATCTCCAAAGCTCTGAAAGAGAAACAAACCGTACCTATCTATAAACCACACACACTTATAAAAGTCAAAGATTGAATGCACTCATAAAGTGTCAGATATAATAATTCATAGATGGTTTGGAGTTCAGGCTGCTGTGTTCATGAGGGACGGACGTGTTGAACAGGTGCAGCACACGCAGCAGGTCAACGAAGAGCTGAACTTTCATGACCCAGAATATCTCATCTGCTCTCCGTTTCCTGCGGGAGTCTGAAATGAGACCGGTCGTAATGTCTTCAGATCCCAACAGAAAGAACACAATCTCAACCCCATCAAGGAAATTCATCTTTTCATCACATCCCATAATTCATGGTATGTGTGTGTGTGTGTTCCATCACTCATGTACTGATGCACGCTTCAGGTGAAGAGCGCTGTTTAAATCACACTCATCTGTCTCATAAAGAGGTGTTAAATGTTTTTAGTGAGACGTTCACTTATTTATTGAGCTAAAGAGCAAGAGCGGATTATTCCGGACACGCACAACCTTTTCAACTCACTTACCGTTCAATAGAAGAACAGAGTACATTAAAAGAATAAACAATACCACAAAACAGCACAGAAGTCATCACATCTATTGTTCATACTAACTGAAGTGTGAGCTGTCCCACCTAAATGATGTCACTTCCTGGAGTATGATGTCATCCATATACTGAACATAAACATCTCATTAGTTTGTCTTGTTTTCCAGTACAAACGGCTAAAGATGCTTGAATCAACATGTAAACCTTAATTCAAGATTATTTTGGCAGATTTCTTTGCTCGTTTTATGCAAATATTCACTGAAATTCATTAACTTGTAAGATTTATTTCTCAGGTCATTTTGCTCATCAAGAAAACGCATCTTGATTCAAGAATCTTTAGACATTTGTACTGGAAAACAAGACAGAAATACTAAGTAAGAAAGTCATTTTTGGGTTGGGCTGCTGAAACTGTCAGAGTCAACATGATACAACAAGAAGTACAGTAGGTGTTAGCTAAAATCCCTGAGATGACATTAAAAACGTCACAAACCATCGTTTCAAAACCTGAAATATTGTGTTCATACATAAAATCAACACATTCTCACCTTCTTCAGGAATCCAACGATGCACTGAACATCATGAGCTCCATGTTTTTTCTTCTGTTCTGATGTTTTACAGTCAACAGCATTCTGTCTTTGACAAATGCTGTCAATTATTATATCCACATGTTCAAACATCCATTCGGCCGTCAGCCATGTGTTTCATCTGCTAAACATTAAACTCTGACTGGCATTTTTATATCAACCCAGAAGAGAAGGAATTTGGAGCCGTGTTAAGTGTGATTTGGCCTGAATGACATTCGGAGGTCAAACGCTTTTAGCATCGCATCATTTCTGTCCTGAGCCATCGGCTGTCGCACTAACATCACATACAGAAGATAAATCACTTCATAAACTCCATCAATCAATCATTTAAAAACAACACACGTCGGCCAAAGTGCTTAACAGACTCAAGATTAAAAACAAGTGTAAATCTAAAGCAATGGATGATTATAACAGATTCTGTAAATATGTCAACAGAACACAGATGAACTTTATTGAATCTGAACCTGAGAAATAAAACACAAATATGCATAAACACGACATCATGACTGCTGTATTCTTAGAGATGTGCTAGCCGGATCTCACAGGAATTCAGAACTATTTACTGTGTTTTGAAGAATTTCTACAAAAGAAAAGAAATGAAATGAATGTATGATTATTAGACAAAAAACAAGAATGAAGCCAGACCCAGCAACCCCGGTTGAAAGTCCATCAAAGTAAAACAAACAAATGATATTGTATGAATGAGCCATCTTTAGAAAATACAGTAGTTATGAGTGAATGAGATTGTGTTGTTTTGGGTTATAATGGTCAATAGTGTCCTGCAGTTTGTCTTTCAGGTCTGTGACTGTCACTGAAGATCAACAGTTTGAAGAGAAATGTCATCGGCCATGTTAGTTAAACTGTGAACTTGTTTATGGTTACGAAAATAATAACAAACATCTGAAGGAAACTCGAGAACTGAACACATCATCACACAAAGTCTTTTACTGTAGTTCATGGGTTTTACCACGGTAAAAAGTCAGATTGAGCAGCTCAGAACTCGCATTTGAAAGAATTTCCATCTTGTTTTATTTAGCTACTCTCTCTCTCTCTCTCTCTAATTCAAGAGTGAAGGAAAACCTCTCCATGACAGAGTTGATTAGGTCTGTGAGCAGAAGTCAACCCCGCGACCGGCTCGTGTACCGGCAGCAGCTCCCGACCCCTCAGAGGTAAGATGACCTTTGACCTGCCTTGAAGCTTCCGCGCTCGTCCGGACCCGTGATTACAGAGCATCCGTGTAACCAGATCCACCGGGGTTCTTCTGGATCCTTTCCTCATTTCTTCTCTTCCATTAGGACGTTTCACACACACGCACGCACACACACACGCAACACACACACACGTGCGCACACACACACCAGCGGGAGAATTTCACTTCTGCTTTCGTTGAACACAAGACATGAAATGTGAGAGAGTGAATGAGAGATTGGAGCGGAATGAAGAGTTAAAGATGAGAACATCAAACTTTTCATTCAACCGTTGCATTACATGTGAAATGTTGTAATAATTCAGGCTGAGGTAAGAAGCTTGAGAGCTGCGTTTGTTCATCTGATTTTACAAAATGATTTTAGGGAAGATTAACACTAATAAGCGTGAAATGTTTACATACCGGCAATATTTCCAAACTAGAAGAGGAAGTTTTGTTTTTTTTTGTTGGGGGAACGAGTATCAGATAATGTGCTCTCAGGGGAAGCTCTTTAAACACAAGCCACCGTTTCAATAGAGGCCTTGTTGACCTTTGACCTGTAGAGTTCAAGAGTCCGCATCAAATATAAGCTGTTCTGATTTGACACGGTGACCTGAAGACCTGCAGCATCCACTGAATGTTCTCTGAACTTTACTGTGTGACACATTTGAATATAAAATAAATCATGAGAAGTTTTTTCATGGCAATTAATATATTTTTTAGATATAAGAATCTCAGAATGTTCAAATATTAGCCAGTGAATGAAACGTTTTATATATAATGTTTTTGCTTCAAGTTCTGGTTGGTTTCAGTCAGCAGGCGTGATTTGTTTCAGTTTGTGTAAAACATCATCAGTTCATCGAGACGTCTGGCGTTCTTCTTTAAGCCAGCAGGTATTTGTCATTCAGTCAGTATTTATGGACATTCCTCATTTCTTCATTAAATCGTCAGAGAGAGTTTTCAGTCAAAACTGATTCAAACCGGTTTCCTCACGACATCCCAGAATATGTTCACTGCAGCTGTTTCTCCAATGACAACATGAGTGATAATCTCTTGGAATCATGTCATCATTTATTCTGTGTGATTTACAGTATTTCTATCTTTCAGTTCTCTAATGATACTTCAGAGAGATTGTGTCGTATGTTGGTCTGTGTGTGGTTTCACTGAAATATTTGCAATCTCACGGCAGTTTTCAGATAAATAGACATCAGCGTGTACAACATTCATAAATAAACAGGCTGGAAACAGAGAAACACAACCGAGGGACATCAGGACCACAACCCCTGCCAGAAATGTAGTCAGATGTACGTCCATACTCCTATAAGAGTTCAGCCAAAGAAATCATCATTCATTCATTCATCCTCGTGACTCTTTTTACACAACAACATGATATTTGGAGAAATGTCTCAGTCTCTTTAAGATGACGATCGTACAGTGACACGTCTGTAAACAGATTCAAATCGTTGAAATGAAAACAGGGAAAACTGTATTTCTCTCATTATATTACAGCAGTGATTCTTCTTCTTCTAAGTGCAGTGATGTGTTTGATGATTATAAACAGATGAAACATCTTTCATGTGCGCCGGTCAAGAGATTAAACAGAAACACTCCAGAACTCAGAGCCACAGTCAGTCTGAAAACATACAAGCATTCAAATCCAAAGACAAAAAGAAGAAAAGTCAAGGATCAGTCAGCACAACTTAAAAGAATGTAAATTAAAATTATTAATGAAGTTACATGTTTTAATAAGAATCTAGTAACTTTGTATTTGCACCTATTGTATTATTGCTCCTGTATCGCTCATTCTTTGTAAGACGCTTTGGATAAAAGATTCTGCTAAATGACTAAATGTAAAGAGAGAGATGAAATGAGGAAAATAAAAACAAAACGATAGATGCAACGTCTATCAAAATGTAAAGAAAATACAGAGAGAACAAGAAAAGGAATTAATAGAAATGAAACAAACATGAAAGAAACAAAACATTGAAATGATTATATACAATTTAAAGCAACAAAAACAACAGAATGAAATGCTGAATTTAGTGTGTGTGTGTGTGTGTGTGTGTACTGGTATTCATCACTGTGTGAAGGCCTAATGTCCCCACAAAGACAGTAATACCAATGAATTTGACCTAGTGGGGACAATTCTAGGTCCCCATGAGGGAAACGGGTTTGTGTGATTATAAGGTCTAGGTGTTATGGGATAGAATATATCATAAGCTTGATGAAAAATCAATGGAAGTCTATGGAAACCAGCGTGTGTGTGTAGATGAGCTCCGCTGAAACAGCAGACAAACACACATGACGACAGATTAAGTCAAGAAGTGGGATTATTTTATTACTTCAAAGTATGTACATGGAAACAAGAGAACATACGACTATATGTACAATTGAGTTTTTTACATTATGTCTTTACAAGAAATGTTTTTCAAAAATAAAACACTGACCTTCTAATGCACCAGAACAAACACACTTACATACGAACAAACAGATGAAGTGTTGCAATACACACATAAATAAATATCAACATTCACTGACTGCACCACAACAAACATCATTTCATCAAAAATAAAACACGCTTGAGTATTAATGAACAAAACTGACGTCTCTGTTAATCTGTCAATGGAATAATGCAACAAATAATCTTCACTAGACCTCGTGTCTTTAATCCACAATGAACAAAAGAAATCATTGCTGAAGAACACGAGGACGAGTAAATCAACTTCTGCTTCTGCGTGAATCTCATCGGCTTCAGTTTCTCCGCACGACTGAAATTCATCCAGACTGACTTGAGCGACACAACCGAAGACGTTTCTAAATCAATGAAGATGAAGCGATGATCTTTACAGTGTTGTTCGTTTAAAGATGTTCAGATGTTCTTCAGACGTCTTCAATGTTTCTCTACGGCAGATTTCTGATGCTGATGTCGAACTTCTGACAGGAAGAAAACACACCGTGAGTTGGGACGTTATACACAAGAAACGCAGGTGAATCTCTTTACATTTGCTTTGTTTTTCACGATGCATCAGCAACAAGCCTTGATATTCCACAAGATATTAAATGTGTGTTGTGTTGTCATACTCTGGTGATGTTGTGGTCGGTCGGGCGTCTGAAAGATCTTCATGGTCGCAGGTCCTTCTCCCGCCGCCGTGATGATGTGAACCTGTAATCTGTAGAGTGTAGCGGCTCTGAGGTTTGACACCACCAGCACATGATGATCCTAAAACACAAAACACATCTCTATTATCCTTTATTCACTTCATGTTTGTCATTAGTGGACTGGACGTGGTTCAGTAAAGAATGAACTCATCACAGAGGCATTTATAAACACAATCATCTTAATAAACCAATGCAATCTGATAATGATGACGCTGTTTAATCTCATCTCATCTGAGGAATTAAGAAATGATCTGGAATGAACTGCGTCCCGCTGGATTCGGTCTCGGGACACAGGGATGTAAATAACGTGGTTTGTGTTTCGGCTGTTATAAATGAAGTGTGTGTGTGTGTGTGTGTGTGTGTAGTTTATTCTTGTGATGAATGACTGGTGCTGTGTGTTTGACAGAAGTGATGTATGAACACAGAACAGCTCCAGATTTCCTCACAGACATCAGGGACATGACATGAAAACCTTTAATACTCAACTCCAGAACAACACTATAAGAGTAATGATACAGCGGCACTCGCTCGGTTCAGCATGTGTGTGTGTTGAAGTTATTTCGTCTGTTTGTTTGAATGTTTTCTGGTGCGAGGATGACGATGATGGTGATAGACACAAACGTACAGGTGGCAGAATCTGAGACTGAGAGATGATGCTGTTGGGAAGTCCGTCCTGTCGGCTCTCTGTCGTAACCTCTGCCCATGTGACCTGGAACCCTGTGATTGGCCGATGGAGCTGGGTGCGGGACACCCTCCAGAGGAAATGAGCCGTGACGTTGTCGCCGTGGAAGGAAAAGGCCGCCGTCAGGTTTACAGGTTTAGCTAAAACCTTCGATGGCGCTGGAGAGAAAAACAGAAGATGAAATCTGTGTCACTGTTGTGATGAGAGACGTGCTGATGTCATGTGATTTAAGTAAACATATAAAGCGAGGTCAGAACACGGAAGGGTTTTCGAGAGAAATTCACTAACCCGTGTCTCCAGGACAGATGATGGGTTTGGGGCTCTTGCTCTGGATCGTAGCACAGGACGGTGTTAGGAAAGTGATGCTGTCGTCTTTCGAGCGTCTCTTGCCGTTCAGCGTGCGGACAGTCACTCTGTACTTACAGGAGAACAGCAGGCTGGGAAGATTGATGTAGTTCTCCTGTAAGACAAATGTTGTTTCCGTTCAACCGTGAGATTTGAATGCGTTCAGATGTGATTCTGAAGAGAAATGAATCTTTAGATGTTTTATACATGGAGAGGTGAAATGTAAACACACCTGAGTGATGGATTTCTCTGTTCCTCTGCTCTGGTTGTGACTGCAGTGTTCTGGTGTCCATTGAACATGAAAACGCTTCACAGATGAATCTGTCAACAAACAAACACCAGATTAAATAAAGAGCAAATGGAAAAGTCTCATGTGCGTCTCAGATGCTTCTCTTGAGTAAAAGAGATGTTTGAGAGGAGACGTCAGCAGTGTGTCAAACTGAGCTCAGATGTGTCTCGACTGCGATCAAAAGTCAATATCGAGATGACCTCAAACATGTCTCATCACATTTATTTCTCTTGAGAGAAACATGTGCGTCTAAGTTAAATGAAACTCCATGAAATGTCCTGAGCAATGACAGAGAAACCTGTGGGCAATAACCTTCTCCTCTGGTCGTCCATGTGAACATGTGAATGTGTAATAATGCTTCAGGGATGTCGTATGATACATTATACAACAGTTCTTTCTGGTTCTCGAATTTGATTGGCTGAGAGCCATGAGATATTCCACCAGTCTCACCACGGTTTCTGATATATTTATAAACTTGTGCCGTTGAACTGTTGTATAAATGCAATATAGCTCTAGTAGTCGTATGATAGTGCTCTAATATCAGCATGGCTGTGATCAGGCCCTTCTGCTCCGGTGATATTGCATTAGTAGATGTTTACACAGCGCTGTGAGTTTATTATTCATCACGCTGTGGACGTGAAACCAGACTTCTCAAATGAATAATCAGGTTTGATCAGAGAGAGTCGAGTGCGGTCAGAGAGATAAAAAACATCATCGAAGTGAAGCTCACGAGGCTGGAAACATTTCTGGAAGAAGAAACGAGAAGCTGCAGGGAAGAAGGAAAATCTCTTCACAGAGCACATCCACCAGCAGACCTCTGTAAAGAGACACTGATACACACTGAACCCCTCAGGACTGCTTCAGAAACACTGTGCTTCAGTTAGTCGGGTTGACATCACACCTCTGCTTTAGATCCTGATGATATGATGATCTGGTTTCTTTATACGCTGGAATATTAAACTCAGTCATCATTCCAATAATGACGTCAGTTCAGTTCTGTTCCTCGCACACGCTCACGACACATTTCATCTGAACACTTGCTCATATGTGTGTGAACACTGAAAAAATGACTTTCTTACTTTGTATGTTTGTCTTGTTTTCCAGTACAAATGTCTATAAGATTCTTGAAGCGCGATGCGTTTTCTTGATGAGCAAATCAACCAAGAAAATGTCAGCGACTATTTGCTTAAAAAAATCTGCCAATGTGGTGAGAAAAACCATCTTGAAGGAACGTTTACCTTTTTCTTACATTTATGCATCTGGCCGACGCTTTTATCCAAAGTGACTTACATTGCATTAGGCTACACATTTGTTTCTAAGTATGTGCAATCCCTGGGTTCATAACCATGACATTGAAGCGCCTTGCTCTAACCAATGAGCCACAGTGGTCTCTCTCTCTCTTAAGTCTCTCTCTCTCTCTCTCTCT
>NC_136772.1:430897-567317 GCF_947034865.1 Barbatula barbatula
CCCACACCCACAACTGCACAGACACACCAACAACTGCACACACACACACACACCCCACACCCACACCCACAACTGCACACACACACACACACACCTACACTCACAACTGCACGCACACAACTGCACTCACACCCACACCCACACCCACAACTGCACAGACACACCAACAACTGCACACACACACACACACACACACCTACACTCACAACTGCACACACACACTCAACTATGCACACACACAACTGCACATGTACACACAAACTGCACACACACACACACACACACAATCATCCATCATCAATGGTTTTGTACTGCATTTGCTTCACTTGTCATTCAAGTTGAATACTGTGTGTGTGTGTGCTGATGTTTACACTGAAGTGTGGTGATGAGGTCACAGAGCTCAAGTAGATCTTTAATGATCATCACAGCGAGAGAGAGAGAGAGAGAGAGAGAGAGAGAGAGAGAGAGAGAGAGAGAGAGAGAGACAGAGAGAGAGAGAGAGAGAGAGAGAGAAGAGAGAGAGAGAGAGAGAGAGAGGAGAGAGAGAGAGAGAGAGAGAGAGAGAGAGACAGAGAGAGAGAGAGAGAGAGAGAGAGAGAGAGAGACAGAGAGAGAGAGAGAGAGAGAGAGAGAGAGAGAAACATGAGCCATGTCTGTTTAGTGTTACATGTGACCGAGCACATATGTGTGCCGCCATCTATCTGAATCTATTCACACACACTTAAATGCATAACCAACATGTTGTCATACACATACAGTATATTTACACATGCATCAGTTTTTGTGTTTTCAGTGACTTGATCTTTCTCATTGTGTTGTTTTCTTGAGCATCAGTGAATATATGTTTGTATAATAGTTGTGTACTGTTTCAATCTCAACATCATAAATTCACTGTGCAGAAAACATATAGGACATCACAAAACACACAAACACTCACTGAAAGATACACATAATAATTAACACCAAGATCATATAAATATCCGTCTTACTTTTACACAAAAACTTTTCCAACCTCATAAAATGTTATGTTAATCTGAAGACAAAACAAACCGTAACATTGAGTCTCATGAGAGAGAAAAGTGTTAACTCAAATATCATATAAATGATTAATGTAGACGCTGAGAGAGAGAGAAACCAATAACAAAAGAGTCTGAGACACATTCATGCATTATACATGTGTTGCTCAAACACACGCGTGTTTATTTCATGAGCTGAAGAACGACACGACTGGACTGCACTGACAGACAGATCAACTCAAATCACTTATTACACCTCAAACTATTTCAATATACAAAATCGAACTGCTCAATGTCTTGAGAAACTCAGTGCGTACTTCTGAAACTATTCCTTTATCCCATTTAAAATGAACTGATGGGAGCCTAAAGCAGTAAAAAGACTCCCACGGATCAGCAGCTACTGCATTTAAAAACAAATACATACATCTCAGACTGAAATGTTGATGCTGAGAAAACATTCCCGTCCTCACACATCCGTTCATACACAGAGTTCAGACGAGCGGGATATTTTGGGACTGACACTCAAGCTCAATTCATCTTCTTTCCTCTCCGGGATCTGTTTACAAATCATGACACGACACCTCAACACGACGAATCCATCTAAACAGGGTCAGATGAGAGATAAGAGGCTCTGGGAAATCAACCACATATTTAAGAGGTCTGCCGTCGTCGGGTGATATCTGATTTACTGTAATATACAAGAGAAGTAAGACCCCTGACTTATAAACTTTATCAATTTATAAAGCAATGTTGAAGGAATCCTTGAATGACCCCAGTTTCATGTGCTTTCTTGAAATCAATGAGGAAAAAACTGCTATGATCTTAATCATTTCATTTTTTGTAAAATACCTCATTTTAATAAATAGGATTGATGTGGGGTAAGTGATTTAATTATTCCTCAATATCTCTTATATCTTTCTAATCCACTGAGACATAAATACTCATGTGTCTCTTTTTTATTATAATGGAGTATTTGAGAATTATCCGCTGATGTTTTGTCTGTTTCTGAACAAGATTCATTTAAAGATCCTTCAGTGATGAAACAGTAAATGAATGATTTGTGTATTGGGCTGAAAAGCAGCGTGAGTGTTTCTACAGAGATAAGACTCTCAGACAAACCGATAAACAAACTTCACGCCTGCACGTCCATCGCTGTCAGACACAACTTCTCTGTTTATTGCTCTGAGAGGATTTTACAGGCAGTTCTGATTATGATAATCCCTGAAGTCTGGAAATAAACCAGAGAGTCGAGCTGTTATCTGACATCCAGGCGTCACTACACTGACAGCTGTGAGAAACGTCATTACTGACAATCCCATGTTTATTTCTCCCATCAGTCACAGACACAAAACACTCACCAACCATGAAAGCAAGCCTGTCTCCTCTAATCTATGAAAAACTTTTCTTTACAAATTATTTTGGGATCATAACAAGTGGCAAAACAATGAGCGTCTGATGTTAATCCAGCAAGATTAGAGTCAGAGTAAAGTGACATTAAAATATGGGTTCTGATTTTGTCACACAACAGAAAAGTGTGTAATTAACCACCCAGCCAACATTTAATGGAGAATTCAATCCTAGTAAATAAAAAAATAGGCAGAACTCTCCGCTCTCAAATGCTGGGGGCGTGTCGGCTGTCGCCACTGAAACCACGCGGCCGTTGTCATGACACCATTTCTCAATTGTCAAGTACCGCTAGGGGCGGGGCCATGCAATGCTCGGACACCCGTTTGGTCATCGAGTAACCGCTTTAGGCTCGCTCAAAAAAATCCTGAAAAACTGCTAAATAGCAACATTAGATCATGAAAATGACATTTCATGCGGTGTGCTATGTTGCGTGTTTTAAAGTAATCAGTCTGCCAAGTTTTAAGTCCGAAGGTAAATGAATAACAAAGTTATCGGCTTGTAAAAATGCGAGTCGACTCCAAATCACACAAAAGAGACGTGACCTCTGAGTCTCTAACCGCCACGTATCTACGTCACTAGAAATAGTCCAGTAATGATGACAGGCGTTCCATTCACGACACATGATGAACGCGTTTGACAAAACAGACTTCACCATCTGACCGATCACATGACATTAGGCTCGCGGATAGGAGGGGATCAGACGGATGAATCGCTGAACGAATCGACTTCTGAAGTGAGAATAAAAACTGAGAGCGGGACTTTGATTGGATGGTTAAAAGGTGAAAGATCTGAATGCTAGTTTGAATCTGTCACTCATCACAGCCCCGCCCTCGGCCATTCCTCATCACCAGAAGTGAAGGGGGGTCGTTTCAAGAAGGGGAGGAGCTTAACGTTTTTGATTAAAGATTACAAGTACAAATGAATTTGACAGAAAATGATGATGTGCACAGATAAATCACGTATAATAAATACTTCACCACTGTGTAAAACTATTAGAAAGATCATTTTCATTCCGACTTTAAAATAATTTTATAATGTAAAAGATAACAACATAATGTAAAAGATGCTTTTGCTTTTTGTATTTTTTTTCTTTTCATTTATTTGTCTTTAGTGATTTTTCCCTGCATTTTCGATTGATTAAGTATCGAATGTACTTATAAATGTGAATGTATTGATTTTGTGTTAGTTTTAATTGATTTTCATTTTGGTGTTTGTATTTCTTGTCTGGTGTTGTAAAAACCCCAATAAAAATAATTGTGGAAAAAAAAGATGCTTTTGCAAATGTTTGTTGAATTTTATTAATATGTTGTATAGATGGTTGTTAGGCTCAGAGGTTTCAGGGGTCATTACGGGGTCAGTGCCCACTGCTACAATAACAATCATGCAGCAAACATTTTGGGATCCTCTTTATCTGACATCATTTTCAAGTCTTCATGGTTAAAAAACAAAACTTGAAGCTGACGTTTTATTGGCCGAATGTGTCGTGTACACTTCCTGTGTGGAGTGAACACAATGAAAGCGTGCGATATAACACCGTGTACGTCTGGACACATATATTCTCTTCCTCTCCTCACGGCTCGGTTCTCTGGCTGCTAGTTTTGCCACCCACCATGATGAGTAATGAGTGGAACAGATAGCAGACAGAAGCCCGGTCGACCCCCCCACCACACACACGGCCCATCAAACTTAACAGGCATGTCCCATCAGGGCATCTCCCGCTGGGTCCTGACCAGCCCTCCACTGTGGCCCAGCGCCACACACATACACCAGACGCCACAGCGGGACATTGATATCAGGAAGCCAATAAATCCACTCATTTAACCGTTGACTCGTTTAAACTCTCAGACAGCAGAAGCGTAAGCAAAAGTATTGTGTGAACGTTATAAGAACTTTCCTCCGAACGCTGATGTCTTTAACAGCGACGCTGAGCGAAGGTGTTGCTAACTCATCTGCTTTACACGTTCGCCAAAAGGTTCTTTGAAGTTCTTTCTGATGGACTGAAAACACTTCTGCTGGGTGGCCGCTGGTTTCTCTTACAATAATTATGAACTGTGCGTTTTTTTTTGTAAATGTGTAATAAACATGCGTTCGTGTTATTTAGAGTCTCATCTGTACGTGAGTCCGTCTTCAGTGGAACACAAAAAAAGATATTTTGAGAAATGTCTAAGTGGTTTTGTGTTCATACAACGGAAGTCAATGGAGTTCAGTGTTGTTGGATGATCAACATTCCTCAAATATCTTCTTTTGCGTTCTGAAGAAGAAAGAAATGACTCGAGGATGAGTAAACAATGAAGTCTCCCTTTAACTAGAGAACAATTCTTTCGTCATCGTACTACAAATTAGACACATAATTCATATTCAAGAGAAAAAAGGCAATTACATTTTTGTTATATAAACCACCAGTGAGTCAATAAACCGATTTCATTCTCAAAAGAATCACATAAGACTGTAAGAGTTATTGATTCGTTTGGATTCACTAAAAGCAACTCAAATGATGCAGTGTTTTGGATTGAATATTAAAGACACAATATGTAAGTTGGACCGCTAGATTCAGAGGCATATGGAGATCAGCCATCATGTTTACGGACGAGGTAATGAATGCATTTTATTTGATGTCATCGTAATGAACTAGCTTGAAAGACACGTGGAATGTAAAGCTACATTAGCCCGTAAACGATATTGGACTTTGTCGATTGATTTGGTAGCGTAATGCTACACAGTTTTACGTGTTTAAAACAGTCATACAGTCGTCGTTTATAAAGTAAACTACGTTTAGGCTTGTTTGTGTTTCCTTTAATCGCCAAAGAGTCATCGTGATCCATAATAACAGAACAACAGATGCTGTATAAGCACTTCTGCATTTGTGTGTTGCTGTAGTTTCTACAAACGGAAACTGAGGGTCGTGTGGAGCAGCGGATATTAAGTCACTGATATGAGACAAACACAAGGGAGATAAGGGACATTAGTTTAAAAGTTTCTCTGGATTCTCACATTATTGGGAATATTTGGGATAATGTAAGTACACAACTGCATGAAATATATCACACTGTGCAAGTGATGTTTGGAGATTTAATAACAAAATTATTTCATATTGTGGCTTTAATGTAAAACAAAAGTTATGAAAATGCAGACGCGCTAACAAATGCCCTTTATTTAGGTTAAAAAAATAAGCGTTAATAAAGGACGTGTAAAATACATCTCTGATATAAACTGAAGGTGTACTAATTTCTTTGACAGATTTAACGGACACTAAATAATAACAAAACGTTACGCATGAAGCATGAAACATCTTGTGTTCTGAATCCACATGAAGCAGCAGATTCTAGATGATGTCAAGAAAAGTCCTGCCTTCATCTGAAGTGACCTGGAAAAGCACTTCATTCACATGTCACAAAAGTCAGACTAATTCGGCGGGGGTGGGAGGGGGTCTCAAGCTCTGAGACGTTTTCCCATGATTCAAATCTAAATACAACAGACATTTATTTAAATAAATAAAAAACACAAACATTTCTGACCAGCTCGCCAGCTCACATGAGAGAATCCCAAAGCTTTCCGCTCCCCATTAAATCAATATTTAACAGGAATTTCAAGAAATCTGTTTGGCCGTTCTTTGAATGACCTGACCAGCCAAAAAATAAACCGCCACGTAAGTGCATTTCTGCGAGTCTGTCTGGCGTTGACGCTTATTTGCAAAGCAAATCAATGGAAGCGTCAGGGGTTCTCGGATGTCTGACCCACCAAGCAACCGAAACTGCTTTTCAGCGCCTTGTTTTTCTCCTATACACCCACTTTCGCATGAACAAGCACCCAGAAGTTGTCAAACTTTCCTGCCGTGTGAAGGCCGAGCTAAAGAAGTGCTCACAAGAGAAAGAAAGAACGACGAGACAAAAAGAGCCTGACAAAGCCTGAGCATTCTGGCCTCCTGGCGTGTCCGGGTGTGAATGGAGGGTGATGCTTGTGCTATGGCATGCTAATGAAGCTCTAATACTCACAAATGCCCTCTCTCTTCCCTCCGGCAACAGGGCAACGGGGTTAATTACCATAACAACAGGGTGCTGCCGCGGCCGGAGAGACGCTGGACCCTTGACGGCACAAACCGCGACCGCTTTTACCGTCAGTCTCAGAACGGAGCTGCGACGGGTTCGAGTCATGATGAAGTCTCTATGAAGTGTGTGTCTGTGGAGGTGGGGGTCTTGTTCAAACCATCACTTTCTTAGCTTTTGTTTGACTTGTGTGGTGAGTCGCTACAGTCTGCAGTGAAAGAGGCATTCACACACACAAAAACACACAAACTGTACCGTTCAACACCCTGTTAAAACGGCCTCAGTGTGATTCCTGCTTTGTAATGTAAAGACTCGACAAACAGATCACTTCATTAAGAGCACATCACTGAAACAAACCTGCTCCAACAATCCTCAACAACACTGCCACGAGAGTCGCTGATGTCCTTCTGAAACCTTGTATCTCCAAATTTACCCATTTTCTTTTTTTGTTGTTGCCATAAATCATTATCACTAGTCACCCTTCAGGTTTGTCACTAGATTTAGACAACGCTGTTTTTAATCATTTAAATAATTGAATATTTTTTTCCATATCCTGAAAGACAGCGAATTTGGACGTCCAATGTTTCAGAAAAACTGCGATGATGTGTTGAAGTTGACAATTGACAAATGACTAATTAATTTTTGTTTATTTTTAACCCAAAAAGTTTTAACCTCTCATAAAGCGGCCCTATTTTTGAGCATTCTATTGGTAGCAAAAATGATTTCAAATGATGCATTGTTAAAGTTAAACAAGTTATAAAACGCAGACACGCAAAAAAATGCCCTTCCAACAGGCATGTTAATGGGTTAAAAAAGTAAGAAAGTATAAGAAAGGACATGTCAAATAAATAACTAATCAATAAAACGTTTTTAAAAGTGCTTGACATGGCTGTTTTTAATCATATATAAAGTAAAGTGTTTTTTCCATATCCCGAAAAGCAGTGAATTTGGACGTCCGAGGTTTCAGAAGGACAGCGATGATATGAGAGCTAAAGTTGAACCATTTCACAACACTTTAGTAACATTCAAAGTCAACCCTTCATTCTTTACACAACAACGATGTAATAAAAACTAAAAAGTTGTTTTAGTTCACACAGAGATCTGTTTTCAAATGTTCTGGCCTCCAAAACGCTGCTGTCATGTGATTAAATTGTTTCTGTATTAAGTTGAAAACTGTATTTAGTGTCAGTCTAGCACTCAACATTTTGTTTATAGACGTGTTCAGTAACAGTTAGACAGGACAGAACCGATGGTACCAAACAGAACACATTTCATAAAAGAGGCACTATTTGACTTCACATGATTCTGAAAACTGAACTCTTGTGGTGAGAGATGATGAAAAACCACCAAGATGCATTAGAAGATGTACACACATTAACAATAAAGAAACATCTCATCTCTGCACATACCATACAAAAACCCACAATCATAGGCTCCTTAAGACACACTAGCTCATCTGTAAATACTGTAAAAACACACAACCCTCTTTAAGAATGCCCAAATGCTCTCACGGGCGTCAAGTGCTCTTATAATTTTTGAATCATAAATGAAGAAGGCCAGTTTCAATGGCAACGCCCAACGTTCAGACACGCAAACAGTCAAATCCTTCTTTAACATAACAGCTCTTGATGGATGACTAGGGACAACAGTGTTGCCAGGAACCAATGCTGGCTAACTTCATGGAAAGGAAAAGAAAACAGGTCTTTTGTTGCATTTCTAACACCAAAACAAAGCGTCTTTGCTTTTAAAGCACACTTTAACTGGGCTTTGAAGCCCCTGACATCCTCATTAACTCGTGTGAAGGAAAGTGAAGTTTTGTTTTTGCCCGCTTCTCGTCTGCTCCGCTTGGCTGAACTTCACTCGTCTTCATCTGCACCAGCATGACGACCGGCACGTTTACACAATCATACCACAGAACAAAAAAAACGTTAGCGATTCACACAAAACATGAGTCATCTCACAGAAATTCAACGTTTCGTCTATTAATAAAACAATTCTACTGGACCTCATTGAAAACAACTCCTGAAATCCAACACAAGCTAAGAGAATTCAACCAATTCAATAGGTTGTGCATTCGATCTTAGGGCCTTATTGTAGACCCGGCGCAAGGCGCAGCGCAAGTGTTTTTGATAGTTTCAGCCCGTCGCAGATCTCATTTTCTCGTCTCGTTTTCTCGAGGATATAATTTTTTATAATTTAAAAAGTGAATATGCACCTATAGGCGGGTGCACAGCGTTCGTACATTCTGCTTATACACACAGAGGGACGCACAGAAGCACACAATAGTGACAAATATTTATACGCATGAATTACAATGTAATAGTGGACATAAAGATACTAATCCGGCTTGTCCTGTAGATGGTCTGCAGATGTGGAACAAGCAGATGTGTTTCCTCTCTGGAGAAGTGTCTGCTCTTACCAATTCCGCCGCGTAAATAGCAAATCCGTCATGGTGCGAGCGCAACTGGCTCTTAAAGGGAATGGCAGATGACGCTCTGATTGGTTTATTGCACATTACAACCTGTTTAAACCAGGCGCACCAAACGTTATCCTGCCGTTAAACTAGTGGACACGGACACGCCCTGAGTGCACCTGCGCCACGCGCTTTAAACCATAAGCTTAGATCCTGAAAATAGGGCCATGTGTAAACAGAATTAAAACATTACACATAAATCATCACTAAACATAATTCACAAACATTCTTTCAGAATGCTTTCTTGAGACTTTAGGATGAATGTGATTGAGTTTTTACCTTTGAGCATTGCTTGTGATTCTGACACCAAACCAAAGATCCGTTACTCTGTGAAGAGAGAATAATACACATCAACACACAGATCACCATGAGAAGAGATGCTTCTAGCACTTTCAAACCAAGACATGTTAAATGACCCTTTGTTTGCTTTTTCCAAGAAGAGACTTCGGACGGCTAAACTTTACGGGCCTACAAACCAAAAGTCTGTTTAAGTTCAATGTCAAGTTCAAAGGGTTGTGGAACAATGTAATCCAGTGGAAATTCCCTGTGAAGAAATAACTTATCATTAAAGGAGTTCATTTGCCATCCAGCACCACAGAGTGTCGAGCACTTGATGTCAAGGCTAACGGTCAAACGGCTTCAAAGAGACAAAGACATGATACCCCCCCCACCACTACCATCATCATCGACATGAGACATAATCACAGACATCACTCTCAAGAGAATACATCTGAATAGTGTTATATTACTCCAGCTCACATTCACAACATACATTTAACCCTGAACGTCATTTACAGAATGTGTGTGTGTGTCAGGACAGCATCATCACTCCAGCACTCAGTAGGGATGTTGACCCAGCTGCTGTCACAGACATTTATAGATCAACACTATAAACTCAACTTGAAACTGAAGCCTTCGTCCGTCACACATTTGAGCACATTTACAATCTCTTTAGGAAAATGTGTAGATCTCAAAGCTGCTTTCTGCCGAACATGGCTGTATAAGCTGTTTTTAGATGGACAGGTGGGATGTTTTTTGGTTCAGGCATTTCAGAGAAGGTCATTGTCTGTATTCAAAGTGTCTGTTTTGTGTTTTATTTAAATGTTTCGAATGCTTTCATCAGACTGGCGAGTGTTTAACACAACACAGATCTGCTCTAGAAAACTAAAGACAAAAACATGTGTTTCAGAGATGTCCTTGGTGAGTTAAAGCTGATCCATCCATCTCACATGAGACAGACGTGTCTGTGAACAGAAACAGAATCATCCATCATTTCAAACCCTTCTGATCAAAGATGCTGAGCACTGCTGTCATTTCATAAACCTCTACAACTGATTCCAAAAATAACACTTATCCAAACCAAAAAAAAAACGTTTTAGCGTGTAAATAAAAGGATCTGCAACATAGCAACATAAATAAAAATTCTGTAAACTGGAAAAACAGAATATATAAATTGTAAATAAACTGTAAAATAAAGTTTTTCCCTGTACAATTAAATGTTCCCCTGTTTTTCTTGTAAATGTGCTGTATTTTCTGTAATTTTACGTTTTTTGACTGTGAAAGAAATTAAACTCCTTATGTACACTTAATTCTGTAAAATGAAAATTTAGTTTACAGTGTTCCTTATAAAAACATTTCTGCCTGTCAGTTTACTGATGGATTTTGAGTGGATTGTGGATATGTGTTATCAAATATTATTACATTTCAACACTGACCATTTGAAAGACTACCAGAGATACTTTAATATACATATAATTGAATTCTAAAAGCATCTTTACTGGTAAAATAAGAGATCATTGTGTGTGGAGTAAATCAGCAAACAGAGAACTTCTTATCAACATTTCATAAAGTGCGAAACATCTCAAGCTGTCACATTCTTCAGATAGAGCGGCTGTAAAGTGTCACGGTCAATGAGGTAAAAATGACATTCCAAAGCTATCGAGGGTTTTTACAGACACAGAGAGACTCGTGGACTGTTTAATGAGTCCTTATTGCTCTGTAGTTAAGATAACGTTGTCTCATGACACACCCAACATTCAAACACCTCATCCATCACACGGGACAAAGAGCACGTCCAACCATTCCTCTGAACACACGAATGACAAAACATCACCAGATGATACCCATACTGTACATTTAAACAGCAAAGTCATCCTTTATTCCCCCTCATGAAGTAGAAATGTGCTGTGAGTTGCTTTGAATGCAAGCGTCTGTCAAACACATTCATGTGAGTTTGAGTTAAACGTATGGTCTGTGTTCGACAGGTTTGATAAGGAGAAAAGTGAAGCTCATTATTTTCAAATAAAGAACTTCAGAACAAACCTGTGTGTTTGAACAGATAATCCAGAGGATTATAATCCAGGCTGGTCTAGACGCTCTGACAGACACAGAAATGTGTTCATAGCGTCAAACAGCCACAGTGTTTACACTTTGGCATTTGTAAGTAAACCATTTGTACTCAAACTAACCAATGGATTTTTATAGCTGTCTCAATTTATTAAACTATGACAGGACAGAATTTCCCTCAGTCTCCAAAATCCTACGGCTATAATATCAACTCTTTACATTCGTTATCAACTTTGCAACACATGTTGTCAATACAGCTTAACATGAACCAACAACATTTATAAATCAGAAAAGACTTCATGAGGTAACAGATACAGATGATGTGAATACACCGATGATTGTGAATGTGTCTGAATCAGAACAAGACTCCATCTGTCATAACTAATGAGAAACTACAGAAACACACACACACACACACTCACGCACAATCAGACTTGCACAAACACACAGACAGACACGCACACACACACGCACGCACGCACACAGTCAGACTTGCACAAACCCCACACACAGACAGACAGACACACACACAGTCAGACACGCACAAACGCACACACAGACAGACACGCACGCGCACGCACACACACACACACAGACAGACCTGCACACACACACGCGCCCACACGCACAGTCAGACTTGCACAAACACACAGACAGACACACACGCACGCGCAAACACACACAAACACAGACAGACACGCACACACACGCAAACACACACACGCCAACACACACAGGCACGCACACACACACACAAACAGACCTGCACACACACACACGCGCCCACACGCACAGTCAGACTTGCACAAACACACAGACAGACACACACGCACGCGCAAACACACACAAACACAGACAGACACGCACACACACGCAAACACACACACGCCAACACACACAGGCACGCACACACACACACAAACAGACCTGCACACACACACACGCGCACGCACAAACACACACAGACAGACACGCACACACATGCAAACACACACACACACACAGGCACACAGGCAAACACACTCGCACAAACACGTATACACACACACTCAGGCACACACACTGAGCTGCTGGTGCGGTTTGCTTCCACTTCCAAGTTATTTCATATCAAAGGCCCGTGACAAGCGACATGGCACAACTACTTTCCAATGTTTGTCTTTCCTCTGGATCAGAACACGCGTCCCTCGGGCTCGGCACATTAACAGTGCGAGCCAAACGCAGGCTTAATTTAAAACGTCATCAGTTTTACGACGTCAAGCGCACTAGCAGGACCTCTCTGACACACCTCTGGCTTTATACATCCACACATAAATAATTCCACACACAGCAGATGCTTTCCAAACGCACACAGACCAACACAGGCACTCTTTCAGTACACACGCAGACGCTGAATTTACAGCTGGGTGTTTCCGTTCAGACTATTATGGGATGGGGGAGAGAAATTCCCTTTTGATGCCTCTTAGATGCAGAATGGGAAAAATTAAACCTCCGAAAGATGTCAGATGTAATTTCACTGAACGTTAAACTGGGTGTTTTGATGACACAAAAGAACTTGAATAATGTTGAACATTCATATGAAAATTACAATCATTTGTATGTTTTAGAGGCAAACGAGTATAATGTGTAAACACATGAAGAGATGAATGAAGATCGTAGAGCTCACATCATCTGGATTTGAGTAAATGTTTGAGTTTATATTGAGATCTTAAGTAATCATTTTGATCTCTTCTGAATTTCTAATGACATTTGTGTGATTTCTGACTCTTTCTCAGGAGAAATATCTGAGACGCAGACTCCATTTAAACTCATCGATGAAATAATTGAGATATTAAAGGGATCTAAAAATAGCGTGTTAAAACTCTTAAATGTCTTAAAGACTCTCAGAAGACTTTGAACCTATCATGACTCTCTGAATGATCCAAGAAGAGCTGGTTTAAATGACAAATATATAATCAAATCTCATTTATAACGTAAAGACTCAGATTCAATCATCTCTCTGGCTCAACACACAGCGTCTCTGTCTATAAAAATCTCTTTATGCAGGAATGTGTTCACCTCCGGCAGGATCCGTGGTGGTACAAGAGTGTCACACATGCATTTGGTCAAGCGGCTAGTTTGGGGGCGAGGGGTGTGTGTGTTTTTGCAGCTGACCAGACCTCCCATCTTCACATGAAAGAGTCATGAACACACACACACACACACACACAAACACACACACGGCCTCTCGATAGTCTTTATGGAGCTCTGACAACAATCGCTTTCTATTCCTGGAGCTTCTCATCCAGCTCGACCGGCTCTTTATCAAGCTCAGCCTGTCACGGCACTTCCTCCACAGACAAAAGCCACAGAGATTCAGAAAGAGATGTCTCAAGAGTTTCTCCATATTTCTCGTTTGATGTTTCCTCTGATGCCTGACGCTCCGCTTCATGTTTGCCAAAGCCTGTACATTTGTGTTTTAAATATGCGTCAGAAACGGACAGAAAATCATGGATCAGTGGGGATTTCAGAACAAAACTTATAGGACGTTAAATGTATTAATACACATAACATTTTCTCCGTGAACCTGGCCTGTGGATGATTATTTTCCGTCCAAGTAAGCTTGACTTTAAGACCTCAATGCGAAAACAGACAGATAAAACTTTCTGCACAACAGAACACGTGTATCGGTAAACTTCTAAAGTATTTATTAATGTAATCATTGTTCTTCTTTTGATTAATGCTCAATTTACATACAGGTCGACTGGGACACATCTTTCTCAAAGTGAAAAAGTGATTCCCATTTAACCTGAATTTACACTATTTTTAGTGTAAAATCCAAAATGTAATTAAAAAGAACGATAGAAAGGAACAAATGCACAGAATCGCTTAAATAATCTTCATATATTGTTCATAAAACGTCTTTCTCCTGAAACAATGAAGGGTTCTTTAGTCAAAGGTTCTTGAAAGTCCTGATGATTTATAGTCTGAAGAGTCGTATTCCACTATAAAGAATCTCCTGTGCTACAGAAAGGTTCTTTATAGCATCACGCAGCTCAGAATGGTCCTTCTATGGTATTAGTTCTTTTAAAGTTTAAAGACATTTACAGCACTTTTCTCCTCTCGTGATAATAGAATTATCATCATTTGAAAGTTTAATATTGTATATTTATAGTGTGTTTAATATTTGACTTGTGTATCTCTGTCCTTTATCTGAAATGTGTGATTCTCAGTGATAACCACTCTGTGTGTGTGTGTGTGTGTGTGTGTGTGTGTGTGTGTGTGTGTGTGCGTGCGTGCGTGCGTGCGTGCGTGCGTGCGTGTGTTGTGTTCATGCGTTCATGCGTGCGCATTTGTGTGTGTGTGTGTGTGTGTGTGTGTGTGTGTGTGTGTGTGTCTATGTGTGCATATTGGGTGCGTGGAGTGTATTGTGTGTGTGTGTGTTCTGCTAACATGTTCTGCTTATAATCAACGCGTTTCTTGTACAGCTGCTTTGTAACGATGATGATTGTAAAAAGCGCTTTTTAAATAAAGTTGACTTGACTCATGTTTTGTTTAGCACCTGTTGAACGTCACTGTATTGACGCATCAGTTTACCTGCGTCCGTCTATTCATGTCATTCAACAAGAGCTGACACAGGAACAAACTTATATCAAACACTAACTCAACACAAGCAAAGCAAAGATGAATAATTCACCGAGAAATGTCAAACTAATACCTCAAAATGTTCATAAAAAAAACTGTGATACACACAAACACAAGTGACAAGTTCTGTCATCATTGAATGAGGTCATTGTTAGTTGTTCAGTAATAATGTGATTTTAAATGTCATACCTGGAACTGTTTGAAAACAGCAGAGATGCGCGTGATGTGCAGGCTGAGGCATCGCGACGCGCACCTCGCGCGGTAAACGCTCGCGCCGAAGAACTCGTCAGGTTTCCTCGCGAACGCGCTCGCCATAAATATAATCCATAAACTGAACGCGAACGCGCTTTTCACACACATGATGAAGGCTGCGAGCTCACGCGCCGACTGTGATGAAGCTGCTGCCGCTGCGACTGAAGAGAGTTCCGCGCGCCACAGGGAGGAGTCAACGCGCCCGAGGGGAGGAGCTCTACGCGCGCCCCGCCTCCACAGACGCAGGTACAGGAGCGCGAGACGTCAAGTTCATCCCAACTCAAGCCCTTTAAAATGTGTGACAACTTGCCCCGAGCGCTTTTCCTGATGCCTGTGTGGAGTTCATTGGTATTATGTGTGTGTTCACTTGACTTAAGACCTAAAACCACTGCTAGAAAGTAAGCGATGACACTTTCAACTAATCAAATAGAAATATTCATAAAGCTATTCTCAATTCTAGACGTCTAATATATTCTTCTCGCGACATTGAAGTGAGCACTTTATTTTACAGTCCGGTATCCCGTGTAGGCTACTATACTACATTTCTACATTTCGTTACACTGTACTTGTATATGTGTAATGACAATAAAGTTGAATCTATACCCGTTTGCAAAGTGTTCTCTCTACAAAGATATAAATAAGTAACTTGAATATATCATTTTAAGTTTAAATTATTGTTAGTTTGATAAGCCTCACCATGTTTCTAACAAAGATTATTTTGTTGACTGGACTTAGATTTTCAAAATGCGTCAGAAAGTTTGCCCAACTTACTTTTTAGTTCTTGCCGGCTTCATTTATGCTTAAATATTATTGTTACTGTTAGTTATCTTTTGTGTTTAGAGTTTGATGGTTTTTGATTGTTACCTGTTGAGGTGTAAAACCAGCAAAACCAGTATGAATGAACTCAACACAAACTATTACACAGATACTTGATCAAAGTTTTGGGCTCTTTGAGGCAGAAAACATGTGCAATTGTGGTGAAAGACAAATAAATGTGCTTATTTTTAAATAATCAACCTATTCCCTATTTATATTCGGCCAGCAAAAATATATTTGGTTCTGTTGTTCATCAGGTAAACTTGAAATTGTATTTATTTTGAGTTGTGTGGGCCTTATTATTTGAAGCTTTGTCAACATTCTTTACAGTGTTGTGCTTATTATAGTAAATATTATATCTGAGTAATAACTAGCTACTAAACCTGAACCTAACCTTATCCCATGCAGTCGCTTTAAATGACCCAAAACTTTCTTCTAGGTACACCACAGATACACGGACTGTTAAATCACATGATCTTTAATCATGACAGCGTGAAGACTACAAGAGGCCGATGTGAAGATCGACAGGCATCTGATCTAAACTTTATAAGAGGGTTCAGTGTGAACAAACATTCTGTGTGTGAAACAATCACGCTTCACATTCAGATTCTAGTGAAACATCCGACGTGAGCTTCAGATATTGAGCTTTACAAGCATTTAAAACGGAAAAAATGAGCGTCATTAAAACACAACAACAGATCGTCTCTTCAATCCTGACAGGAGATAACAAAGCTCCAGTCGTTAAAGAAAAGCGAGGCCACATACAGATGAAAAAGTTCCCGGAAGGGTTAATAAAATGTTATGACCTCACTCTCTGGTGCTCTCGCTCACTGTTACAGCGGCACAGATATTCTCCTCTAATGAGTTTTTATGGCTTTGCCTCCTGAACAGCACAAGACAGACTGGAGCTCGTAATCACTAGATTTGGCCTAACGTAACACTTCGCCCTGGGCCAACGGCAGCCCGTGCCAAATATTTCAGCTCGTACCTCTCTAATGAAAGCCTCATACAGACTCCATCTATCTCCTGGAGAAGAGCCGCTGGAATTCTTCTTGGGTCAGGGCCGGGCGGCACTGACCACACACACTCACACATGTGGTCACTGTGTCATTACACGCGTGTTATTCTCTCTATCACGTGTGGTCAACAGCCTGGACTCATTTCATATTCTCTATGGTCCGTGTGAGCGAGTAGGCCATTTCCCAGCTGTAGCGAGATGAATTCTGCGGTCCCCGGCCACTCTTAAAGCTCTTAAACACGGATGTCTGTGTACCTTAAACGTTTCTCTAATAGCTTAATTTGTTGCCTTATTGCAGCCATGTGTTGTCGAGGTGGGTTTGGGGGATTTACGGTGTGTGTGTGTGTGTGTGTGCCTCGAGTGGCGTGTGAATGCTGTGCGGTCGCCTCCGGACCTGATGACACGTTTGTAGCGTAGACGACACAGCAGATGGTGTGCACATCTCAGATGGAGGGCAAATCTTTTTTAGATGTCAAGTTGCGTTAAAGAGAAAATATCAGCTGAAACAAAGGAGAAACAAACACAACTATACCTGCACAAACTATTCAACACCACCAAAATAACGTACATTTTATTTTCTCATGATGTGAAATCTCTTGGCTTGTGTAGGTTCAACGCTGGCACAAAAAACACATTAATTTACTCTCACGCAGTTTAAAATACACAAGAGCTCAACAAGAACCTGGATTTTCCTAGTAAAATCTCACAATAAAAAATGATAGTATTACGTGTACTATGGTAAACTAGTCAATTGCAGGATATAATAGTGTACTGGAGTATTCACTATGGTAAATGGTATTTAATTACAGTATTTAGGAATTTTACTGTTTTTACTTTAGTATTCATTCATGTGGGAATCATCAAGTGTCAGAATATCATATTCATGTTATATAAATACTCCAAACAAGAACTAATCCATTCATGTCACAGTGTGGATGTGTCTGAAAATGTGTCTGTGATGTTTAAAAGCACACGTGTGCTCTCGCTGGAAGTTCTCACACCTCCACCAGCGCTCGACACTTCGACTGAACGTCACGGCCCAGTTACAATGTTTATTTAGGTGAAGCTGGAGAGATCTGGCTTGTGCCTGCGGTAATGACCCTGACACCTACTGTTTACTTCTCTAAATATGAAAGCATTTGTTCTGTGTGAAATGACATTAATGAGCCCGCTCTCGGTAATGAAACAAATCGCTCTCCAAATCATGAAGTCGAATTTAAGGTGCCAAACGTCTCACCTTGAAATGTCACGACTGCAGTCAGAGGAGGAATTCAAAAAGTGCTCTCGGACAATTTCCATTTTCCTGTCATGGTATAGAAATCTACACAAACAAAAGCACAAATCATGTTTTCAATGACTCTGAAATTGTCATTGTTTTAGAATAATCCAATGAACATGTAAAATCACACATTTTATGTAGATATCACACAAGTGTAGTGTAGTTGTTCACGCAAGACCAGAACAAAAGGCTCTGCTTATTCTAAGCCAAATGGTCCTGAGATCTGATGTCAGCAAGTCGTGTCCCATCATGCTTTTAGTGACTGCGTTTAAAGGGACAGTTCACCCCAAACTTAAAATCTGTCATCATTTAAATACCCTCGAGTTGTTCCAAATGTCTTTGTTCTGTTAAACACAAAAGAAGATGTTTTGAAGAATGCTTATAACAATGCTTGTTGTCCACTTATTGAATCCAGTTCTTATCCATTCTCTGTTCCGGTTCCAATATTTTTTGGGGACAGAAAAAATAGCAAATACTTAAAGAAATACGTTTTTACCTTTTATTCTTGCCACATTCAGGCTAAAACCAGTAGGCTGTAACTGTTGGCTGTGAAAATTTATCAAATAATGAAATAAACAACACTTCCATTAAGAAATAATCAGAAGCAAATATAAAACCAAAACATTTAAGTATAACACAAAAATACAACATCCAGTTGCTAGATCTTTCTTTTTTCTAAACAGTTCTTTGTGAATAAAACACAAAATTAATTCATTTTTTAAAAGTGATTGAATGAATAATTCAAATGAATATGAGTAAAAATAAACAAAAACATGTCCTGTAGCTTCACGAATGTTTTTTCAATTATGATCACTATTTAGGACTCGGGGCTGAGAGACTTAAACACGGTGCGTTCCTTCAGATTAATGTTTCATCATTTAGAGGCACTTCCTCCATTGCACGACATATCTTCATACTACATGATGTATTGCATGTAACTAAATATTTGAAGGTTTTTCTGCGTTCATAGTGCCGATGGTAAAGAACTGCACATGCGTAATGAGATCAGGTCCTTGTCGCAGGTCCTGGCAGACAGATACAACTGTAGAAGGCTCACTGCCGTTTGCGAGTGACTAAAAAGTCAGGAATCAATACACAGAACTAAAATGCACGCATCCTATCGAATCCCTGGTTTTTCGAAATTTGGAATCGGTTCTAAAATGAAACCGGTTCTCGACACCCAACCGTATCAATGGGGTCCAATGAGCATTCTTCCAAATATCTTTCCCTGTTTTCATCAGAACAAAGACATTCATACGGATTTGGAACTCGAGGGTGAGTAAATGATTTTAGGGCTGTAAAAATGACAACCTTGACATCAGCTTGAACAGCTTTTGTTTTAAATGCCACACACCTGCTGACATTCACATCAAAACTTATTTATTATGGTTTTGTTTTGAGTCACTGTGTCAGAGCGTCTACTAACATTAATTTATATACTGATTCATTTGGAAGACCAGATCAACTTCACAGAATCCGTCTGAAGCCCATGACCTTAAATCACTTTTTATACAACAATAAAGAGTTAAAGATACTTTCAGACAGAAAAACACGCAAATAGTAGTTCAAATAACTGTGTTTGTTTAGACTCATAACAACTTCAAAAGTACTTAATGGATCTGTTAAGTGGAGCTGTAATGGAAACCTGGAATGTTGAAGTTTCAACACAATCATCCACAATACTTTCAATAACCTGCTCATTATTGTCATTGAGGAAAAAAACACTGACATCTGAACATCAAATGAAGCAACAGACAAAAAATCATAATAATCGCACACAGTCGAAATCTTGAGAAGACATAAATCAATCCCTCATGTCCACGTTGACCCCATTTCTGTGGCGGTTACACTTCTGGAGGACGGTTAACCTATCGGCCCTCCTTCACTCGCTGTCAGATGTTTCTAAGCATCTGGAATTCATCTCACTCCAGTCACTGAATGCTCATTTGCATTTAAGCAATAAGTTAAGCATGATGTTCTGAGTTTTAATGTGAACTATGATACACAAACACAGTCAATGTGCACCTGTAAACATCTTCACGTTCATACACAAATCCAAGACTGAAGATTCATCATGACAGAATCCTTCTGAAATATCTCAGACCTTACCATTCTTTACCCTCTTTATAACGTATTGTTTGTCTACACTTCACAAAGAAATCTGATGAATGAACACGTGTAGATTACACACACACACATGTTTGCTCTCTCGTGTTGTTCAGAAGTGGGCTGGCATCAGATTCCCACCCATATTTAAACACAAGAAGCTTTGATCGAGTGACCCGGCACCTGCAGGTGGGCTCATTGTTTCTCACCGGCTCGGCCCGTCTCATTCATCAAAGACTGAAAAACAACACCACCACATGAGAAAACTGAGCACATCATTCTTACAGCATATATATATCAGAGTGCACATGTCAATGTGATCTGTAAAAGCAGAGAAAGAAGCGCATTACATGCACAAAACATTTCATACATTTAAGTGTGATTTATAAGGAGATGGCCGCAAACTCAACATGTGTATCGTTAGGAAAATGTGAAAAATAAATCTCATGCAGCTTCATGGGCGTAGATTTCATCATTGAGGGGTTAAAGTGTCAACTATACATGTTTTCATTCATCATTGTATAAACATTAGGAGGTTGTAATTGCTAGTTCTGATGATTGGAAAGTTCCCTCCCTCGGGAAACTACGCTATGTTTCTGACATCTGTGAAATAAAACAGCCTCTCTGGTGTTCATGACCTTGTGTCGTGTGACCTTGTGAGCTCCCTCTAGAGGAAGAGTTGTGATTGAACATCATCAGCTCCACTCCGTGTTTCATCAGACTCTGGAAAACATCAAGACATTTCCACACAGCTACAGTATCTCCTCAAACAGAAACAAGACACGTCAACTCTCACTTTAAAAATCAACTCTTGTTTACCATTCCTTAAGAGCAATAAACACACAAACAAAACCCTTACTGAGGTTCTTATAAACTCATGCATGAAAGCGTTTCATTTAGTTAATACAAAATAACAATGTTTATGTCTCAGATAATAACTGACATTAATGTTTCTCATGTCACACCTAATGTTAAAAAAAACATTATTACACGGCTCGTTGGAATGCTTGATTCTGATTGGCCTGTCCCTACATTTGCAGGTTGGTAATTCCCAGATAACAACCTCTCAAAACTAATAACACACGGTAACCTGGATGCAGAAAATCATACTGACAGGTTTTTATGACAAATTGAATGTAAATTTGTCTTTTAACAACAAACAGTATATGACATTATATTTACTAATTATTTAACTAAATTGCCTGTTTGTGACATTTGAACGTTGTTTCTTACCGTAGTACTGAAAGTGAACGTCTTTTCCTCGTGGAAGGCCTGCATTCGGTAAAAATTGGCTACATTTTTTTTTCAAATTCACATTTCATGTCCAGTTAGATTCTCAAGCCGTGTAATAAACTGGATAATGTACAAGCAGCTGTCTGTTTATACTCTAAATAAACCCCTTCAGTGTGACACAAGACCCTTATTTCTGCCATAACAACCGGCTGCCTGAACATTATCCCTCACATAATGTGTTAAGCACGTAGTTCAAAACATTGAGAAAGAGTGTTATAATATTCAAACTAATGCCTATAATGTGTAGAAAAACCTTTACTCGCTGTCATTCTACATCTAAACACATTCAACGTTTGTTTTATAATACAATCACAGATCATCTTGATGTGACCTGTCTTATTCATTATTCTTCTACTTTTGATCACCATCCACCCTGAAAATATTTACTCTCCAAATAACACCAAGTAGGAAAAGACTTTCGATTTGGAAAAAGTACTTTAAACTAATAACATCTGAAGCACTTGATCAATGCAGCTTTGTGAAGGGGTGAAGGAAACACAATCTTTCTATTTCTGGCCATGAAAAACCACAAAGTTCAATAAAAAAAGAGTTTCCTGCACAGACTGAAACCACAATGTCTCTTCAGATGGAGAAATCACAAGAGAATTTCCAAATACTAGCTGTTTTAAGATTGTGGTCAGCAGCTCATTCAGGGAATCGCTCCACATTGTTGTGACAACAGCGTTGAATGTTTTATGGCATTTCCAGTCACCTCCGTATATAACTATACATAACCTGTCAGACAGACACACTTAACTTGTTACTCATGACCGTATGATGTAAAAGCTTTTGATGTAAAAGTTTATTATTCAAAGCTTGAAATGCATTGTGTAGACCAGGGATTTTCAATCTGGGGTCCGGGGACTCAGGGGGCCTCCAAAAGGTTGCAAGTATAAAGATATAAAATATAAAAATAACTATGATTTTTCAAATGGGGGTCCCTCATAAAAGTTCGGTTTTGTTGTGGTCCTTGGTATCATAACGTTTGAAAACCCCTGGTGTAGACAATATAAACTGTGCTGATAAAATAAATGATTCACTAATGCTTACATTTTATTTGTGCTGCGTACTAAAGAAAAACAAGTGTCCAGCATACAGCTTATAATAACACACAATACAAAATGTTCAGTTGTGTCTAAAGCCTCTTTTCTCAGTTAAAAACGAAAGAAATAAGTGTTTAAGGACGAAGTTAAATCCGGTCGATATCTGTAATGACCACTAGATGACGGTGTGCCACAAACTTTCACTTCTGGAGCATAAAACCTTTTTTATCTTGAGCATTTATGGCTCAATCCAAACTCTGCCCTTCATCCACATTATACAGATGACCACAGTATTCACATTACAGCTGTTAATGTTATTAGTTAGTTGAACCCTAACACATCAATTATCATAATTCTTATTGTTAATACCGATTCTTAAACTGTCCAATGATAATAATTCAAATCTCTGTGCATTAGCAATTTGTGCAACAGTGTGCATGTTTAAATGTGCGTATACAGACTAGACATGATGATATTGTGTGATATTGATGAGTGATATTCACTCATCATTATTATATTGTACATTTGCCAAGAATGAAAGCCACACGTTCATGTTCAAAGCTTTCAATCGGAGCCTATAGACCGATAGTGCTTCTATAATAAATGTTGTTAACTAGTGTAAGGAGGCAGAGAGAGTTATTATGTTATTTATAACTTTATGGGCAAGTTACTCTAAAAAGTAATTCGCTAAATACATATTCAATCGTGTAATTAGATTACTGTACAAATGACTCTCTCCAAAAGTATTGAATTATTATTACTAATGACTTTCTATATCCTACATCAACCTTGATTAGTGAAGTGACTCAAGGATAGACATAAAACAGCTCTTTAAATTCATTCAAATAAATCATCTAAAACTACAATAAAGTAATATTATTAACTGATCAAAGTAACAAATATGAGAATTATACACTAAAGCAGGGATATTAAACTTAGACTGTGAATTTGATGTCAATTCCACTATTGTTCCGCATATATTACACAAAGTAATTTTCAATGGAAAGTAATTAAATTACAGTAACTAATAACTTAGTAACTAGTTACACTGTTAATAACTGTGTTCTGTTGAATATCCTTGTAGATGCGAGTTTACTGTATTTGTGTGTTGATCTGAATATTGTTATTTATGAATAGAATAATTTACAAAAAAACTGTACAATGGATTAAAGTGCACGTTTTCAATGTTTTCTTTTGTAATGGACGTGGTATTCATCAAGCATGATGCAATCTTTGTGTCATCTCAGAGCTCTTTACACACACGCTAAAGAAAAAAACAGTGGAGATAGCAAATATGCCCAATAAACAGTTAAAAAACGTGAATGGAAACATGCAATAAATCACTGAAAGTCTTATATCTATTTTACCTGAGAGGTGAAAACCCAACTCTCAGGTCACAGAGGACAAAAGCTCTTGACCTTTGAACATCTGACAGCTGTCAGTAATGGAAACTTTATTTATTTATTCCACACTATAGTGGCAAAGTTCATCATTCTCCTTCACTTCATGTTATGTAAATGTATTAATGTAGTCACTCAAGAAGTAAACTTTTTCAAATTAAACATTGACATTTGTTTACTATTATTTACACTTAAACTCATAACTAAGGCCCAACAAGGATTATTATCACGACGTGATGGTGTAATATTGATCATTCTGCTTCAAAAATCTTCTCTTCCTCTATGTGTTATAATCAGCGGGTGATAACGGTCCAGGACACGTAGCAAACATATTTTTGTGATGTGAATATTACTGATCTTCACTCAATGCACCAGCAAAAAAACTAATCAATTCATTTGATATTGCTCCGTTCAAGTTGAAGTGTCAGGCCAATGGTCTGGACTCAAATTATTTCAAACGGTTCAGTCCAATTTGAGTCAGTTCAGCGGGCATATGAGTCCATATGAGTCAGTTCAGCGGGCATATGAGTCCATATGAGTCAGTTCAGCGGGCATATGAGTCCATATGAGTCAGTTCAGCGTGCATATGAGTCCATATGAGTCAGTTCAGCGGGCATATGAGTCCATATGAGTCAGTTCAGCGGGCATATGAGTCCATATGAGTCAGTTCAGCGGGCATATGAGTCCATATGAGTCAGTTCAGCGTGCATATGAGTCCATATGAGTCAGTTCAGCGGGCATATGAGTCCATATGAGTCAGTTCAGCGGGCATATGAGTCCATATGAGTCAGTTCAGCGGGCATATGAGTCCATATGAGTCAGTTCAGCGGGCATATGAGTCCGTATGAGTCAGTTCAGCGGGCATATGAGTCCATATGAGTCAGTTCAGCGGGCATATGAGTCCATATGAGTCAGTTCAGCGTGCATATGAGTCCATATGAGTCAGTTCAGCGGGCATATGAGTCCGTATGAGTCAGTTCAGCGGGCATATGAGTCCATATGAGTCAGTTCAGCGGGCATATGAGTCCGTATGAGTCAGTCCAGCGGGCATATGAGTACATATGAGTCAGTTCAGCGGGCATATGAGTCCATATGAGTCAGTTCAGCGTGCATATGAGTCCATATGAGTCAGTTCAGCGGGCATATGAGTCCGTATGAGTCAGTTCAGCGGGCATATGAGTCCATATGAGTCAGTTCAGCGGGCATATGAGTCCATATGAGTCAGTTCAGCGGGCATATGAGTCCATATGAGTCAGTTCAGCGGGCATATGAGTCCGTATGAGTCAGTTCAGCGGGCATATGAGTCCATATGAGTCAGTTCAGCGGGCATATGAGTCCGTATGAGTCAGTTCAGCGGGCATATGAGTCCATATGAGTCAGTTCAGCGGGCATATGAGTCCATATGAGTCAGTTCAGCGGGCATATGAGTCCGTATGAGTCAGTTCAGCGGGCATATGAGTCCGTATGAGTCAGTTCAGCGGGCATATGAGTCCATATGAGTCAGTTCAGCGTGCATATGAGTCCATATGAGTCAGTTCAGCGGGCATATGAGTCCATATGAGTCAGTTCAGCGGGCATATGAGTCCATATGAGTCAGTTCAGCGGGCATATGAGTCCATATGAGTCAGTTCAGCGGGCATATGAGTCCATATGAGTCAGTTCAGCGGGCATATGAGTCCATATGAGTCAGTTCAGCGGGCATATGAGTCCGTATGAGTCAGTTCAGCGGGCATATGAGTCCATATGAGTCAGTTCAGCGGGCATATGAGTCCATATGAGTCAGTTCAGCGGGCATATGAGTCCATATGAGTCAGTTCAGCGGGCATATGAGTCCGTATGAGTCAGTTCAGCGGGCATATGAGTCCATATGAGTCAGTTCAGCGGGCATATGAGTCCATATGAGTCAGTTCAGCGGGCATATGAGTCCGTATGAGTCAGTTCAGCGGGCATATGAGTCCATATGAGTCAGTTCAGCGTGCATATGAGTCCATATGAGTCAGTTCAGCGGGCATATGAGTCCGTATGAGTCAGTTCAGCGGGCATATGAGTCCATATGAGTCAGTTCAGCGGGCATATGAGTCCATATGAGTCAGTTCAGCGGGCATATGAGTCCATATGAGTCAGTTCAGCGGGCATATGAGTCCGTATGAGTCAGTTCAGCGGGCATATGAGTCCGTATGAGTCAGTTCAGCGTGCATATGAGTCCATATGAGTCAGTTCAGCGGGCATATCAGTCCGTATGAGTCAGTCCAGCGGGCATATGAGTACATATGAGTCAGTTCAGCGGGCATATGAGTCCGTATGAGTCAGTTCAGCGGGCATATGAGTCCGTATGAGTCAGTTCAGCGGGCATATGAGTCCATATGAGTCAGTTCAGCGGGCATATGAGTCCGTATGAGTCAGTTCAGCGGGCATATGAGTCCGTATGAGTCAGTTCAGCGGGCATATGAGTCCGTATGAGTCAGTTCAGCGGGCATATGAGTCCGTATGAGTCAGTTCAGCGGGCATATGAGTCCACATGAGTCAGTTCAGCGTGCATATGAGTCCATATGAGTCAGTTCAGCGGGCATATGAGTCCGTATGAGTCAGTTCAGCGGGCATATGAGTCCGTATGAGTCAGTTCAGCGGGCATATGAGTCCATATGAGTCAGTTCAGCGGGCATATGAGTCCGTATGAGTCAGTTCAGCGGGCATATGAGTCCACATGAGTCGACCCGTGGGACACAAATTCTCTCCGTGTGATGTGAGACTCATGCAATCAGCAGGCGAGTGTGTAAAATGAACCCCCGGTCAACACGGCTGTGATATAGATCAGGGGTTTTCAAAATGTTCATGCCAAAGACCCCCAAATATGTTTACCCTTTCGTGAGGGACCCCCTTTCTAAAAATACATATCCATTTTTTGTATAAGCGTTTAAACTGTCAGACAAATAGTAAGTCTGTTATTATAAAAAAGTTAAACTGGAATAAACTTCAGTATAGAGATTTACAACTTCTGCTGTCTTTAGTTTCTCAAAAAATGTCTGGAGGCCCCCTGGGGGTCCCGGACCCTGAAAACCCCTCTCCCGCAGACACAGATACGTCATCAGGTGATTGACAACAAGCCCTTCCCCCACAGCACGAGAAGTCACGTGACCCTCACAGGAGAGGAGGAGCGCTTTGTTTTAAACTCCATTCTTTTCTTCTACCATAAACCTACTAAAAGATGTGCAAATATCCCTTTTAAATCACAAAAATAGCTCTTCCACAAGTCAACTGAAATTTTTGCAGAATCTGAAATATTTCTTCTTGATTTTATTAGTTTTTAGTGTTTTCTACAACTTATTTCTAGAATTAAATGCAAAAAAAACCGTCAGTTTTTCATCACTATCACAATGAATGTCTTTGATGATCAAGCGTTTATGTAGAAAACGTCACCATTATTAAATGGTTGTTGTGATTGTTTTTATTTATATCCACGTGCTCTCATACACCAGTACTTACGGTTCTCAATGGAATGTGTCACACTAATGTACTACTGTATGACGTCAAGCCGGTATTTACTTTTCAAATGTGAGTGACTGCGCAGGACGAAAGGAGAATTCACGGTGTGACCAGACAGGGGCAAAAACAAGTGTGGGGGAGGGGATCCGTGTCGAGCTCGCGAGGTATCCACTGACACATGCAATGAAATCATCATGTAGAAATGATTTTCTTATTATACTGTGACATGATAAAACACAACCAGATGTATAGACTTTAGTAGTATTATTTTCATATATTTGATCATTAACAGTTCAAACGTAAGATAAATAACAGAAAGTAAACTCTTACCGTCTGTCATATTTCGTGTCGGTTCTGTTTGCAAGAATGTTCAGAGACGTTTACTACTAGAAAACAACACCATTACAGTCATTACAGGCCGAAAAGAGTCTAAAGTCATTTGATCACAGTCAGCCAGAACACATTTCATATGTAGGATTGTAGAATAATGAAATGACCCTGTAAGAATTAATACCTGGTGCAACTTTACATTAAACCAAGACGAGTCACCGCAGAAAAGGCCTTTTGTCACATTTCATCTGCTCACAGTGTGAGACTGTTATACAAACACCTCTGAAACACTTTAGTTTGTGTGTTTATTAAATAGCAAGAGCTTAACACCCATGAATGTTCCGTGGGAAACGGTGAAGGAGATGGTGGCCATGAGTACTCTGTGTTATTTCACAGTGGATGTATTTTGCCTTGAAGGTTTTCTGTTGTTGTTGTTGTTGTTGTTTAAGGTCATCTGCTCATTTTTCCATTGAGGGTCACAAAGTGCAACCCCCCCCCACACACACACCCCTCCCCCCATTTGCTCTGGCTGTGTTTCCAAAACTCAGTGAGCTGCCTACATAGACAGCATCTGATCATTTAAAGGCAAGGCGATTCATTCAAACTCATTTCCCCACAAGATGAACCAGACCAAAGCAAAGACAATTATTTTGTGAGTGATTAAATATGAGCACAATTACTTCAGTACAGAAATAAAAACAATAAAACATCTTGTTCATTCTAGTAAAGCCTCATTATTCGGAGGACTGCAAGTGTTTTGCATTATACACAAGTGTGTTCATCGAATAAAGCAAAGCATTAAACAATTGAATAACCACACAGACTACATTGCCAAGCCACAGTAACCAGGAACACAATACACCCTATCTAGTGCACTTTAGCAATACTGTTGCAGCAATAGTGTGCTCCGTGTGTAGTGTATTTAATGTGCTGTCTTGTTTATTGCACATTTTGACAAACGATGATGTTAAAAAACACTTCATAGTACAAATCAGCACTTATGGTATCACATTCCGAGTCTTCTTGACAGACAGCACACTAGAGTTGAAACACACCCCGTCTCTCTCTCTGCTGGAGTAAGTGTGTGTGTGTGTGTGTGTGAGAGAGAGAGAGAGAGAGAGAGAGAGAGAGAGAGAGAGAGAGAGAGAGAGAGAGAGAGGCTCTATTCTGTTCGAAACACACACACACACACAGGAAACTTGTGTAAAATCAGACATGATCGACATTTAAACTCGGACACAAACTGTGGCGTCGCGTCGCAGTTCGATCTGTAAAGTTGAGGATTTATTTCCGGCTGGAAGTGAAAGAGAAGCAGAGACTCGCTTGAGGAGGTTAGTTCTGCTCTCAAACACACATGTGAAGTGTTTGTAATTCAAATGAATGTTTAATAACGCGATATAACGCGACGTGTGCTGCTGGTCGCGCGCACGCGCGTGCGTTCAAATGACTGTATGTGGGATAATGCAACTTTCTCACGCGCCTTTGACCGCCATGAAGTGTTGTTTTCACGGGTGGAATGGACACTTTAAAGAGGGATTTCGGCGACGTGAGTCTTGATGACGCTGATCTGATGTGTTTGATATAATAATAGATGATGGGAGATGAAACAGCACATGTTTGAGGACGCGTTGTGTGGGGGAGGGGACTCCATTCTTCACACTTCTATCACTCTCGAACATTCCCTCTCTCTGCGGACTGTACTGATACATCATCATCACGAGGAGTTACATTGTTACTCTGTATCTTTCAAGTTGAATGAAAGCGTCAAACATAAGTGCTCAGACTGTTACTGTATCACACGCGCACGCGCACACACGCACGCACACACACACACACACACACACACACTTGTTGGTGTCAGATTTGTGTAAATCGCACAAGTCCCTTAAATCACACACGAGTCTTGTCACACACGAAAAGCCGGCCCATGCCTACTTGGACATGAACATGAAACCCCTGAAGATCATATTGTCTTTAGAAGAATCTGGCTCGTGTGTTGTGTTTTCTGGAGGTTTTCATGTCATTGTGTTCTCTGTTGATGTAGCTCTAAATGTGTCACAAACACCAGTCTCCAGTGTGTATTATTTCACACAGGGCTGTGTACACATTTGTCTCAGCTTGTGGTTTGTGGTTTTTAGTCCAGCTGTGGTGCTCGAGTCCACACGCATAAAGAATATATTCTGTTT
Organism: Barbatula barbatula; assembly: GCF_947034865.1. NCBI lineage: Eukaryota > Metazoa > Chordata > Actinopteri > Cypriniformes > Nemacheilidae > Barbatula > Barbatula barbatula. Next base: position 461,010 of record NC_136772.1, read on the forward strand.
AATAAAGGCCAATATGTTTTTTGTGTATGTGGAATAGGCTCGTGATATGTTTTTATGAAATGGTTGTGTGACGGGGAGTTGATGTCAGGTTAAAAGCGCATTAAACCTGTATCGTATCAAGGCTGTGACATCAGTTAATCTCATTTCATAAATATTCAGTGTAGTGTGTCATGGTCACGTTTATCCGTGTTGTGTGAAATGGTTAAAAACACAGAGATCTGGAGGTTTGGAGAGAGAACGAGTTCTGTACAAACTCACTCACATCTCCTGCATTTCATCTTGTCATGAAGACGTTATAAATAGCTTGAGATTTGCAGCGGGTTGTAAATCATTACGGGTCGCTGAGTTAATGGTTAATAGGATTGAAGGAGAGAGTTACATTCGTGGGATTTTCTGCTGGATTTGAGCAAAGCTTTAAACCCAAAACCAGCAGACCAATCATGGCATAACACACCTCACCAACTTTTCTTTAACACCAATGGTCTGTTTATCACGTTTAGTCTGCTGATATGTGATCAAGAAACATCTACAATTATTTCAATGATTTATTGTAGATTGTGTCATTAGTTGAGTTTCATGACCCACCATTTTAAAATATATATTTACACTTTGTGATTTAGTCTGTCATAATATCAAAAATATGATTTAATATAATATTGTTTTAGTTACATATACCTGTTTAAATTGCACATGTATGTACATGTTGGCCGATAACCGATAATTCTTTAACATTGGAAGCTGATTACCGATATATTGGCCGATATACAGTATCTAAATATTAATACAAAATTCCCTAAGACTGAAACAAAAGGCAAAAAGTGGACGACTGCTTTTATATGAAACATTTACATTGACTGCAGAAAGCAAGGCAACCGTTCGTTCTCTTCTTCCCCTGAAAATCATGAACCAAGTTTACTTTACACTAGTTAACGCTTCTTTAACCTTCAACCTTCTTTTCTGGTGTATTTTTTATTTAATAAACAAATGACAGATGTTCTTCCAGAGCAACCCAGAGAAGTGTTCTTAATAGACAGAACGCATTCAGACAGCAGTATACAATAATGTATATGATAGCATATAAAAATGACCATTTATCTACGGATACCGATAATGCCGATCATTAATCGTGCATCACTAGTTTAAATACATGAACACATGAGCAGATTGGTATGTTTAAACAATCAAGCAACTAGATTTAGTTCTCCAACAATTTTCTGATGAAATATAAATGGCTGATGCTCGGCCCAGCTGAAACAATACGGATTTCTCACCAGTTTGAGCAGACCCCAAATTACTGATGTGTTTTTTCTTGACATTTTATTCAGAAAAATACAGAAGAAATAAAACTGTAAGGCATTTCATCCGGATGGACCCTCTGTGTTTTGTGTGTGTGTGCTGTATGTCACGCAGGTTTTTGCATCTCTATGGCAACATTGTTTCAGACGGGTTTGATTTACATGGTGTTATGTCTGTAAATATTGTGATTGAAGCAGCTTGAGGCTGTGCTGCGCCACGATGATATTTATCACCAGTTTTTAAGAACTTCTAACTCTGATTTACTGTAGTAAAATCATTCTGACTGTAAAGGCTGAAGTGAGGATGTGAGTCTCCTGCTGCCGTGGTGATGGTGACGGTCTGTGATGTGTCATGATCTGTGGTGACTGCAGGGCTTTTCGGATTCGCCACATGTCAAAGACGGAGACGCTCAGGAGAAAATGGCTGCTTTAGGTCTTGTTTGCACGGCTGTCGCATGTGACCAGCAAGGAGAAAATGAGGCTCTGTGTGATTCTCTTCTCTTGGTTTTGTTGAAGCAGAGCTTCAGGATTACAGATTGTTCCTAGTTAATACAACTTTATCAACAGCGTTTATCGCATAATGTAGGTACAGTATGTAGATATTTTTGAATGTGTAAATTATAGGAACAAAAGGATATTGTTTGCTTTCAGTCTTGAGATCTGTTAGACTCGTGGCTGTTAAGAACACTTGCTCTGGAAGAACATCTGTCATTTGATTATTAAATAAAAATGACCTCAGAAAAGATGAAAGCGTCTTTAACTAGTGTAAAGTAGGCTTAGTACACGCTCTTTAGGGAGGAACTGACTTACCTTTTCAGTCAGTGTTTTCATATAAAATCCTCTGCTCACTTTTTGCCTTTTGTTTCAGTCTCAGAAAAGTTTATAATAATATTTAGATTATTATATTCAATCGTGCAATTAGATTACTATACAAATGACTTTCTCCGAAAAGTATTGAATTATTATTAATAAATACTTTCTATATCCTAGATAAACCTCAAGTAAAGAGACATGAAAGAAGTAACTGTAATTAATTTACAGAAAAACAAGAGTAATCCCTTACTTTACATTTTCAATGGAAAAGTAACTAAGTAACTAGTTACACCCAACACTGCTGGAGTGCTGTTTATGAGGACAGTTGTTTGTTAAGTTCTCTCAGTAGTGTGTTAACTGTTAAGTGCACACTCTGTTTAGAGCAGAGGGAGTGTTTCACATGTTGGGGCTAATGACGACTTTAGCACGTCTGTGTTGTTTAGAAACGCGTGACCTAAAGACATGATTGTTATTGACTTTTGTATTCTTTCTTCACTTAAACTACACAACAATTTCGGTTTAAAAGAGAAATCTCAGAACCATGTTAGTCCAGAGCCCTGAAAAGCCTGAGGCGCTGGGGCTGCTGGGGGATTGAGATGTTCAGCTTTGATGTAATTGGTGATCAACAGAGAATCATGAGTTCGATCAAAACGTGATGTATAGCTTTTCGCCGTTTCGAAATGTTTCTGACACGCTGGATTATATGACGCTGTTTGATAAACTGTTTATTTGTTTATACAGGGTTCTTGGTCTCAGTTTTGTGTTCTCGCTGAAGGTTTTGATGTCGCTGTTGAAATGTTTTCCAGTGTTTTAGAAGACTAGACCTGTTTTATAAGTAAAAGGTGAAATGAGAAGTTTGCTGTAAGATGTGTGTTTGTTTTCTTCTCTGTCTGGTGTAGATCGGGGCTCATCCAGCGCTGGAGTGTTTCTCATCTTCTGAGGTGAGGTGAGCTAAGATGAGCGTTACTAGTGATGAAGTCAACTTTCTGGTGTACAGATATCTGCAGGAGTCAGGTAAATATCTTTCATGATTTCAATCATATCTGTGGCTTTAATACTCACCTGTGAATGTATTAACACAGTGGTTCTCAACAGGCAGGCGGTGGCCCATAAGGGGGTCCCAGCTGAATTCCCAGGGGGCCTCAGGATAACTAATAATTGAAACTTAGCACTTTAAAATTAGCACTGAAACGCATTTAAAAATAGGCCTGTGCAAATCGCGGTGGTTTGCGATAAATGAGCTACAGTAATACATTTGAAAAGTTATATATTGTCAAAGTTTTAGGTGGATGCTGATAGTTAGTATCTATCTGGCATGCGGATGTTAGTTGGGATGTGTGTGCGTGCGCATGATAGCGTGCTCGTCCTCTGACGCAAGTCAATCAACACTCCATGAAGCGAAATTTTTTATTGTTTATTTTTGTTCATTTACAAAATGTCAGATTTGTTTAATGCAACAGTAAAACATGGCTGTTGACTTTCAGAAGTGGTAGTGATGCTTTCTTTTTCCTTAAATAATATGAAATATATGTTGGTTATATACAATTTAAATTGATATTAGAAAAATAAATATCGTATCGAATATCACATTATTTAGCATGCTATCTATCGCATATCGCTTTTTACAATATCTAACTAAAAACCAAGATATTTATTATTTGTCTATTTTTATATGAAATATCAAGCTCTAGAATATTTGTTTTTGTGAGCGGGAGGGGCCTTTGAATATTGTTGAATACAATGAGGGGCCTTGGAGTCAAAAAGGTGGAGAATCCTGAACATGCATCTGAAACGCATCTCCTGTGACACGAGCGCTTGACAGATAACTGCGCGTGAAACCACTCATTGGTCACAAATGAAAGATATCTCATCTGTAGTTTTTTATGTGATTCTATCTGTAACTTTGCTCTTATGTTTTTAATGGCTGTCATGGTCAATAACAGATGTTAATGAGCTCTTGGGATAAGCAGGAAACCTCAGAAAGATCCATAAGCATTTCATGTTCATTCATTGTGAGGTGGTTGCATTGATGTGTGTGCGCGGGTGTGGTCTTGTTTTTATATCCCGGTGGGGACCCTGACTACACACCAACTCATTACATTTACATTTACATTGATTCATTTGGCAGACTCATAGGGATTCGTGTCACCGTGGGGACCAAAATTGAGGTCCCCATGGGCAAAAAGTGTAAAATATTACAGAACAATATAATTATAAATGTCATAATGCAAAAAGTTTTCTATGATCTTTAGGCTTCGGGGATAAATCATACAGTTTGTCCAGTATAAAAATCATCCCGCCTATCTATGGACTGTCCCACAGAGATAATAAACCAGACGTGTGTGTGTGTGCAGGTTTCTCTCACTCTGCGTTCACATTTGGCATTGAGAGTCACATCAGTCAGTCAAACATCAACGGGTCTCTGGTCCCCCCGGCCGCTCTCATCTCCATACTACAGAAAGGCCTTCAGTATGTGGAGGCAGAGATCAGCATCAATGAGGTGATGAGCAGTGATGTCATTTCCTGTTTGTGTGCATGCAATGAATGACTTCCAGGATCACAGATATAAATGCATTTACTGATTGATTTAATGAATGTTTAATCCGTAAACTCGTAGAGGGCTCAGCCGTGAGGAAATAGTTCAAATGAGCTTTTGAATAAGTGTGTTTTAAAATAATGTCAGAATACAGTTCTGTGTTGTTGTTGTTGTTTGCTGACACAACAGGCCTGTCACTTGTTGACTGTATTTGATTTGAATGTTGTTGATGGATCTGATAGGACGGCACAGTGTTTGACGGTCGGCCGATTGAGTCTCTGTCGCTCATTGATGCTGTGATACCAGACGTTGTTCATTCCAGACAACAGGCCATCAAAAACAAAGTCCCCCGGCATCAGCAGTCCAATGCTATATCTACACTATCTCACGCTGGTAAGAACGGTGACATCTCGCTCAACGGTGAAGAGAACGGCACTCATGCTTTCGGTGAGTCTTTTATTTCGCAGAGAAAACCATCAGCTGATGTTTCTAAAAATAGAACATTTATAATAACACACTGGATGATACAATTAACTTTTTTACAGAATGAAGCGTTGCATTGCAAAGTGTGTGTTTGTTATGGTGAGTTGTTTCTTGCCCGTGACAGATAATCATGCGGAGATGATGGAGGTGGATGGTGAGATTCAGATTCCTGCCAGCAGGGCGACGGTGTTGAGAGGTCATGAGTCTGAGGTGTTCATCTGTGCCTGGAACCCTGTGTGCGATCTGCTGGCGTCCGGGTGAGTTTGACTCTCAGTGACCGCACCATTGTGCCATTTAAATGTCTCTGAGCAAGGTGTGTGGACTTGTGATTATATCCATAAACCTGATTGCACAGAAAAGTGTATGAATCCTACAGAACTACGTTTTCTTTTAAATCTAATAATTCAAAAAGTTTTCTATGATCTTTAGGTTTAGGGGATAAAATATCAAATTTGTACAGCATAAAAATCATCACAGTCCCCACAGAGATAATAAACATGACGTGTGTTGGGTGATGTGAGGGATAATGTACAGAGAGCCGGTTGTTATGGCAGAAATAATCCCCATCAGGACGTGAAGCGGAGGGTCTTGTGTCACACTGAAGGGCTTTATTTCACAATAACAGACGGATGCTCGTACATTATCCCGATTATAACACTTCTTGCCACATGAGATAAAAGTGGACATGAAATGTGAATTAGAAATATTTGATGAGCTCATTTTTACTGAATGCAAACCTTCCGTGAGGAAAAGTAGTTTGAAACGACGCTCAAACGTCACAAACCGTCAATTTGGTTTGATCATTTGTAAATATAATGTCATATACTGTATGTTATTAAAATACACATTTATATTTGTCAACAAAACTGTACCGTGTGTTATTAGTTTTGAGAGGTCGTTATCTGAGAAAAACGAACCTGCAAATGTCAGGACAGGCCAATCAGAATCAAGCATTCCAACGAGCCGTGTAGTAAGTGTTCGCTGCCCTCTGCAGGTCGAGCCGTTGCATCGCTCTTGTGTTGATCATCTGTGTGTAACTTGTGATGTTTGTGCGTCAGCTCTGGAGATTCGACGGCTCGTATCTGGAGTCTGAACGGAAGTGGCAGCACTCAGCTGGTCCTCCGTCACTGCATCAGAGAGGGAGGACAAGACGTGCCCAGCAATAAAGACGTCACCTCTTTAGACTGGAACGTGAGTGTCTTTACATTCATTATCATCTCATCTCCATTACACTTCTTCTCATGTGTTCTTCTGTGTGCAGAGTGACGGAGTCTTCTTGCCACTGGATCTTATGATGGATACGCAAGAATATGGACTAAAGATGGTGCGTAAACATTTGATTATTCTCCTCACCTCTATTTTTCATGCTGTGACCAGCTGTGTCTCCATCTTCATTGAGCTTGTCTATATTGGCTGCTTGGTTCTTGTCACATGACCTGCGGGGCGCGCGTGAGGCATTCTGAAAAGTTTAAATATTTCTCACTCGGTGTGGCGAGTGTGACACTGTCTTTGTGAGCCCGCTTGTCGCACGTCTGCATTTCAAATAACGATTATACGTTCCCAAAAGACGCGGAATGTGAATCGCCCCTAACACACACAAACTCCAGCGCCGAGAGCTGTTTAAAACCCTCATGTGTTTGTTTAGGGAACCTCAGTAGGACACTGGGTCAGCACAAGGGTCCTATATTTGCGCTCAAGTGGAACAAGAAAGGCAACAGCATTCTGAGCGCTGGAGTCGATAAGGTAAATCAATAAATTAGCAAGAAAATCACATGGACAAGAATTGAAGTTTCATTGACATCTGGTTGTGTTTTGATTTCATCTCGCAGACGACAATCATTTGGGACGCACATACAGGTGAAGCCAAACAACAGTTTCCATTTCACTCCGGTGAGTAAACCGACCTTGAACCTTCAGACTTTGCATTTAAATCATTTAAACTCGATCAGTTTGGCGATGAATATTGTCAGGTGTTCACTAGCACGCACGCACATGAGTTCAAAGTTAATAAACGTGAACTAAGAAATATGATTTCCTCGGCAGCTCCGGCTCTGGATGTGGATTGGCAGAATAACACCACGTTTGCCTCCTGCAGTACAGACATGTGCATCCATGTGTGTCGACTAGGAAGTGAGCGACCGCTCAAGACCTTTCAAGGGCACACGGTGAGCACACGCACATACATCTGTGTGTGATGGTGATCAGATGATCTTCTGAACGTGATCTGATGACGGCTCTTTGTTCTCTTTCAGAATGAAGTGAACGCTATTAAATGGGATCCATCAGGAACTCTGCTGGCGTCCTGCTCAGATGACATGACTTTAAAGGTTTGATCGTAGTTGATGTCTGTCAATCAGAAAATGCTTTTCGATTCTTTTCAGTGAATTTGCTGAAAAGAGTGTAAATGTGAAGGCAGTAAGCAGGTGTGTATGTGGTGATGTTCTTGATTCAGATCTGGAGCATGAAGCAGGATTCGTGTCTACACGATCTTCAGGCTCACAGTAAAGAGATTTACACCATCAAATGGAGTCCCGAAGGATCCGTGTGTAATACTCTGCTGGCCAGGTAAACCAAAGCAGTGAATTCATATCTGATGATGTAGTTTGATCAAACCGGACCTGACGTGTGTGTTTTGCATCCTTCAGCGCATCATTTGATTCAACGGTGCGATTATGGAACGCTGAAAGAGGACTTTGCATTCACACATTGACTAAACATCAGGAGCCGGTGTACAGTGTGGCCTTCAGTCCTGACGGAAAGTTTCTGGCCAGCGGATCATTTGATAAATGTGTGCACATCTGGGACACTGCGGTCAGTACCACTTAAACACACATCACAGTTACAAAAGAATGACACTTTTGATTCATTTCTCACCAATAAATCATTATTTTTAGTCAACCTTTATGTTTGTCACTGGGTTTGGCAAATATCTAACCAATAAAAAGTTTCTAAAGGTGCTCGTCAACTTTGACAGCACAGTATTAAATCGTTGAATCAAGTACAGTAAAAAACGGTGAATTTGGATATCTGGGCCTGTGTTCTTAAAGCTTCCTCGAATCCTCTCAGAAAGCTCTAAATTTACCTTAAAAACCATCTCGTATGAGTCTTGGCTTGAAAGTGATTCAGGACCAATCCGAGAGCAACTTTGAGCAAGTGAGGAGGAGGGGCTGACCTCTTTTAAAGACTGTGATTGGTTGATTGGCAGAAAAAGCGCTTTAATGTATAGGGATGTTGGGTTGAAATTACACATAAATTGTTTTGTTTTACCGTACTCATGGACTCACGCAATATATATATATATATCTCCTGTATGTCTTTTTTATTTACCATGCTGTTAATGTCAACATATTTGACAGAAAATAAACAGTCAATAAGTTTCTGTAAGTGTTTGCGTGATCACTATAGAAGATTGAGACAGAACCAATTCATCTCTGCTGCAGAGCTGCATTTCTCCAGTAGCTTAATATGGGAATGTAGGGATTTCTTCTATTTCTGGCGCTATCTTCGAGGTGTTAGCCAGCGTGTCTCTCATAGGATCGGTCACAAACATAAACCCTGCATGATCTAATGTGTTCGTAACTCAGAACCAAGATCAACAAAAGTTGGACACACACAAAAACAACAAAATAAAAATCTGATAAACCTTAAAAGTAATATTGAAATTGACAAGCAATGCAGCAAATTGCTTTTCACTTTTAGTTTTTTGGTCCATTTGCTCTGCGGCTAAAGAAACTCAAGTCTCTTAAAAATCCTCAAGAGCTCTTTTAAGGGTTAAGATGCTTTATGAAGGATGTTTTTACACTTCAGTAAAATCAATTGAGGAACATTCAGAATGCTGTAGTAAATGGCAAACAACATGAAGCAGGTTCCATGAGTAATGATGTATTTGTGTTTATTGATTGGATGTCCAGAGCGGATCGCTAGTCAACAGCTACAGAGGAACCGGTGGAATATTTGAAGTGTGCTGGAACAGTGTCGGAGATAAAGTTGGCGCGAGCGCGTCCGACGGTTCGGTACGTCTTCTGTTGAAACCACTTTCACTGAAATCTGTTTATGTGCATCACTGTATACACAAATATTCTGTTTTTTGTTTTTCAGGTTTGTGTTCTTGATCTTCGGAAGTAACACTGGGCACATGTGAGATTTTACCTTCTGAACTTCACACATGAAAAAATCCAAATGTTGAAGAACCAAATGTAGATGACGAGGGGAGCAGAGATTGTGCTGTTACAGTCACGCAGCACATGTGACGTTCAGCTTCTCTTGGTGTTCTGTGACCGGAGTCAGGTCAGTTCATTCACAGACGGCCGGCCGCTGAACAGCCGAACGATGGGGATGAATATTCAAGATGATTTTTCTCACAGTCGTGTGGTGTGGATGGGCAGCACTGGTGTCTTTCGGAGGGATTTGGGTGTCTCTCTCTCTCTCTCTGATCGTGTGAAAGAGATTTGTAATGAATGAGAATCTCAGCGGAGGAAAGAGAGCGAGAGAGAGAGAGAGAGAGTTGTGTAAGATTGTTTTTCATCTGAAATGTCTCAAATCAAAGCGAATGAAAATTCTACTGGTCAGCAAATATTTTACGAATACGTTTGATTCTCAGATATCAAAATAAAGGTGTAATCTCCCCAGTGGATGTGCATTTAATAAATGTAAAGTTGACAGCACAGATTTGATAAACTGTGTAAATATGTTTATAAGCACGGCTGAAACCGTTGTTTGTTTTGTAATGCCTGCTGGGTTGGCAGCACGTGTGGCTCATAAAGTCTCAGATGGTCTCATGAGCGCGAGAGAAACAGTCCAACCGTGTTTTCATCGACATCTTCAGCAGTCCAATGATAAACCGTGTGATGTGTAAATCTGGGTTTTGGTTTAACCGAGTGTTTTGTCATCGGAGTTTAAACGAACAGATAAATGACAGATCACCGGCGATCTGTGAAGATTCCAATAGAAAGTCATTTTTCTGTCTAAACTCAATCCTGTATACTTGATGTTTAATATACAGTCGTCACGGGATTGTGGACCAATGGGATTTCACTCTGGGCGGGACAATAAAGACAAAATCAGCCTGTTGTTTGTTGCATCAGCAGATAAAAACTCAGATTTACGTGTATGAAAGTCAAGTTTGTTGCTCGGTCACATTGACAAAAATGTTATATGTTTCTTAAAGGGACAGTTCACCCAAAAATGAGAATTCTGTCATCATGTATTCCTCCTCGTGTGTTTGTAAATCTGTTTGTGAGTCTTGAGTGAAACACAACGGAAGATATTTGGAGAAACATCTCCGTGGTTTGTGTTCATATAATAGTCAATGGAGTTCATTTGTGTTTGATGATCAACATTCTTCAAAATATCTTCTTGTGTGTTGTGAAGATGAAAGAAACTGACGCAGGTTTACGATGACATGAGGATGGGTAAATGACGACAGACTTCTCATTTTGTTTGTGTGAACCGTCCCTTTAGGATGGGTTTAATGTTGTCTGAGTAACCTTTAAAGCGTCACGGCCGTCTGGATCTGATGCGTTCTGTTTTATTGATACAGCAACTCATTTAATGTGATATTAAATCTTCTTAAAGGGATGGAGCGGATTATAGTCTGTCGGGTGACACGTCTTCAAACGCCACAAACTCTTTTGCTTTGCCTTCATGTTTTTTCTTCAATGTTTTTTTTCTGACGGTGGATTATTATCATTGTTTATTTTAAGTGATCACGTGTTGGCGTAATGTCCAGCAGTGATTGGCTGATATCTGTCATCACCAGAGACCTTTACTGTCTGTGTCAGACAGAGAGATGTGTTGTGATTGGATGTTTGTCATGAATCTGTTTCATAGACGAATCACATGACGATTCAAATAAATCATTCTATTTTGATATTACAAACCAGTGTTTTTTTTTTATTCTTTCGTATTGAATCTTAGATGAAATATTTTATGTAATTTAAATCACGGAGGATTATTATACATGTATGATATACATCACCAAACACAACTGCAATAAATATTGACTGTCATGATGTGAACGATACACCCTTATCTAAGATTGGAGAAATAATGTTATATATTTAATGAAGTAAACATGTGCAACAAACATTCCTGCATTCATATGTTCTGATGCATAACAAGGGATGTAAATTATTGATATCGTGTTATCTGACATTACGGTGGTCACATGACTGTGAGAAACGATAGGTCTTCCAGGCCTTACATAGAGAACGTTAGGAAAAAATAACAGATGTCCATCTGGGGAAATGATCTTATTTTGTAAAAGGGATTTTCAGGTCACTTGACCCGTCTCTTATAACTCATACCTCTCACTGGAGGATCAAGAGGAGGATGCTTATGGCACGTTTCCACGTCAATACTGGAATAAACATCACACCGTGGAATTACAGTACAGTGAGATTCCGAGTGTTACATGTTGATTTCTTCATGCATTCGTGATAAACGTTGTAACCAATCATGTTACTTTCAATGTTTTTTTAAGAATATAAAAACGGTGGTCACATGACCATCAGCCTGTAGAATTGTCCAGTGATGTGACGTCCTCAGACTCTCGCTGGTCACTGGATATGTGGATTTCTACTGTACTAGACTCTGAACCTATGACATAAGATAGACAAGACTAGTTAATTTGATCAGTTTAACAGATCCTTACACTAATATACTCATTTGAACTGTGTGTTTGCTTGCTTTAAAAGAATTATAAATGTAGAGTCAAGATGAGATAACTCTCAAAACAAATCATGTTTTTATTGTGCATTCCAATTCATGTCAATTAAACTGCAGTTAATATGTTTTGATTTGAGGCATAATAACTCAAACAATACAGATAATTAACACAATAAAACAATAAAAACATGATATTTGAAAGGAGTTCTTCTCTAAGAGCAGATAAAGCCTGATTATTTTAATATTTGATGTAGGTATGCACCGATATGGACATTTTGGCTGACAACGATAACCGATCATTCTTGAACATTGGAAGCCGATAACCGATATATTGGCCGATAAACAGAATCAAAATTTTAATATAACATTGTCTGAGACGGACAATTCTTCCCTGAAAAAAGAGTAAATGATTCATAATTTGATTCATAATCATAATTATCAATAAAGCCGATAACCGATATATTGGCCGATAAACAGAATCAAAATTTTAATATAACATTGTCTGAGACGGACAATTCTTCCCTGAAAAAAGAGTAAATGATTCATAATTTGATTCATAATTATCAATAACATTTAAAATGACCATTTATCAGGGGATACCGATATGGCCAATAATTCATCATGCATCCCTAATCTGAAGTATCGCAAAGTTGAATTTAGCATTGATCTTTCCCGGATGTCCACTCGACCCCATCAAAAGAAACCCACCCGTTGTGAACCAAAGATAAAAACATACAGTACACATTATAAACACAGAATCAGCGTGTGAATAGAAGTTAAGTGCACAACTACAACTTGCCATTTGAACATTGTTTTTATTTCACATTTGACACAGATCAGATCAGTCATAACAGAGATGAGAGGAATCAGAAGCCTTGATAAATCAAAGACTTTTCACAGTTCTGCTCGAGTCTTTTACCTTCCGATAAGACACTTATAGCATCTGAAGGTTGATGATGTCCGTTGGTGCTCAGGTTCTTCTGTACGTGGCTTGAATACAGCAGTGTTGAGCCCACCATAGGATTAACCCACCCGCCCGCAACCGCCACAGACGTGGATGCAGAATCCCAGGGCAGATCCCTGCGTCTCTGTCGACTCAGATCCACATCCAGCCCCGTCCAGCCGTGGAAAGCCAGCGTGTTGAGGAAACCCTGCATGGGGTTGAGTATTCCCTTCAGAACGGACGAGAGAGTTATATATAATATCATATATAGTACAGAGAGTTGAAGGTCTCATGCTGGATGTTGTGTCATGTATATTAAGTGTGTTAAACTCACCATGATAAACCAGGTGATGAGAGCAGCGTTACGGATGTTTTTCAGATCGCTGGCTTTAATGTCCGCTTGCATCTCCAGATAAAACAACAAACCTTCATTGATAATGTTGGGCAGCCAGCTAACACGAGAGAAAGAGAGACATATATCATCACCACATCCTTTCACATCATCTGCACCATATGACACTATAATGGCCGGTTTTACAGACAAGGCTTAAGGCTTAAGTTTGAGCTGTCTGAATTGAAAATAAATTGGCATATTTTAAAATATGTCATTGCCATTGTTTCGTCTCAAGATGCACACCGGTAATGTTTTTATCTAAGGCATTTTAATAAAGTGACTTGAGGATCCTAATTTAACTAAGACATAGTCCTGGCTTAAACAAAGCCTTGTCTGTGAAACCGGGCCTAAGAGTCGGATGAATTTCTCACCAAATGCAGAACACCAGCATTATTTTAAAGAATCTTGTTTTAATCTCAGATCCAAGACGTCTTTCATTCTCAGTGTAGATGCCCTGTTGACCTTTGAGTAGAGATGTGACTGCACACACACACACACACACACACACTGTTTATCTCAGATACGTTGTTTAGAGAAAGTTTAACTGAAAGTTCAGCTTGAATTTGGATGTATTGTTGCATAGGAGATCTTTAATGTGTTCTGTCAGGATGCTAAACTGTACAAAATGTATCTTTAAATACTCTAATGTCTGTTTTGTTGAGATGATGCTTCCTCTGATTTACCCTTGACGTTAAATACACTACATGTGTTTTGCTCAGATTATGCCCAGATGTTCAGCGTGGACGTGTTACAGCAAGTCTGCAGTTTTGATCACGTATAGTGTGTGATGTCTAGTTTTCCAAAAATCGGTTCAGATTTTAAAAGTCGTGTGGTGTATTCCAGCCTCGAGTCAATATAAATAATAATATTACTACATTAAATAAGATGCAGGTTTGTAAATATCGCAAAGCCTTGTTAGAAACCTTGAGCGTCCACAGATTGAAATGAGTAATTTTGGAGTGCTTGATTCTGATTGGCCAGTCATGCTGGTACGTTATGTGAGGGATAATGTTCAGGCAGCCGGTTGTTATGGCAGAAATAAGGGTCTTGTGTCACACTGAAGGGGTTTATTTTGCAATAACAGATGGCTGCTTGTACATTACTCAACTTATTATATGAGAAAAAACGACGTGAAATGTGAATTTGAAATATTTGATGAGTTCATTTTTACCGAATGCAAAACCTTCTGTGAGGAAAAGTAGTTTGCTTCGGTTTTAAGGTAAGAAATGATATCCCGTGTGTTATTAGCTTCAAGCGGATGTTATCTGAGAATATAATAGTCACGCTGCTGCAGTTTGAATGTGTTTTTAGCAGAGTAAAACCACTGTACTTCATTTCCTCAGATGCTATTGGTGCAGTTGTTTATAAAGGAACAGAAGACATGTGGTAAGAGTTGAAATGACCATGACACTGACCAGCAGATACGGTTCGAGTGAAGAGCACAGGACTCACACACAACACCAGCATCATGGGTGCATATGTGGTGATGTAATGAGGGACGGCGTGCTGAAGACCTTTCTCACAACTACAAATCAAAAACACGTTCAGTGTCACGTGATCACAGCTTTAATAAAACCACTTTCATATCAATAAATCATAACAACACACTGGACAGACAGACATTACTCTTAAAGACACAGCGCACTCATGTGTTTGTCTGTGAGTTTACCTCGATATGGAGGGGTAATAGAGCATGGCGACCCCCTCCACACACAGCAGCAGAGTCAGACCCCACGTGATCATGTGATACAACACAATAGTGCTAAAACAACCACAGAGAAAACATCTGATTCAGTTCATACAGATAGATTTGATATTTAAACTCGATCATCGGTGTGTGACGGACAAACCTGATCCCGGCAGATCTTTTGACCACTAAAAACACATCCACTGCGTAACAGAACGTCCACCAGAACGACGCGCTGAAGAATAACTGGATCCACATCTGGTGATTAAATATGACACTGATATAACAGCCAAGAAATCCGTGGTCATGGAACTATCATGTCGATTCAAGTACTCTCTGTGAAGTATGACATGTCAAAGAAACCAAGAAGCGGACTCACTGAACTTCCAACACAGTAGACCTGCGGCCAGACGTCACTGCTGTTCACTGAGATGTTGCTCACCAGGTTTGGTAAACCCAGCCACAGGGACGACCTGACAATGATTCCTACAAAGCATTCATTTACGTCACGACGCTTTCTACCATCCACTACAGTCAGAGACATCACTTTAAAACTGAGACAGTTCAGAGTACTTCAGCATCAGACATCTAACATGTTCCTGCACTTTTCTTTCCTTTACATAATGAATATACGTACGAACTGTTTAATAGGCTTTAACTTTAAAGAATGACTGTAAAACTATTTTTTATTGACAGTAGTATAGTAACATAGACATAAACAAACACCAGGGTGAGTTTACAAAAAGATATAAGAAAGTTTTAAAGTTTTCAGTGCCTTTTGTTTCAAAGAAAATCCAATTGAATAAAACAGGGTTTCTTCCAGATAATGTACATCTGTGTATATGAAACTTTTCTAACAAAAGGATCAAATAATCATATAAATACCATTGATGGTATGGTCAGTTCTCTGATGATTCTCAAAAGCACCAAACAAATATTTTAAACCAAAATCAACATTCTTAGCTGTCAAACTATTGCGTGTGTTTACCTGCGCATCCCAACACGTCACACAGGATGATGATGAACACGATGCGGGAGGATGCTGCGGGTTTGGGATGCGGATGCGCAGACAGACGTCTCGAGCCCCTGCGCTTCGGCAACAGCTGCAGAACAGAGAAGATGAAACTCAAACCGGAACTCAAGATACAGATGGAGTTGAAGAATCCAGACTGAAAACCGACGACGAACTCTGTGGCGGGGTCACGGTTCGGACAACAGAAAGTCTCGAGCCGTGGAGATGCCATGATGGAGGAGAGAGAAGAAGTGAGAAGAAGAGAAGAGAGAGGAGGAGTGAAATCACGAGCTCCATCATCATGTGCTTCAGTTTAATCCAGACTGAAGAATGTGCTGCAGGTCATGTGTGCTTTTCTTCTTTACAAACTACTGTTTGTTTGGTTATGAACACTTTAATATGATCTATCGTGCCTTTATCGTTTATTTCTCATAGTTTTAAAATGTCTTTTAAGGGAAAATATTATTTCTGTAGTTTCCCAATCGTATACACACAAAAACACATTACAGCTTATTTTTATTTCCTTCATCACCAACAATATAGCCCCAAATATTTTCAAATAAACACTAGCTCCATGAAATGCGAGACATAATAAATGTCAATCAAAAACATAAAATGTTCATTTACTATCTTAAAGGCTCGTAACTAATGTTGCGTGTGCGCATTTAAACACTTTCATGAGTCCTTTTGCGCGTTTAGCTCCTAAATGAATCGGTCGAGATGATGATTCACTGAGTCATTCAACACATTAACTTGCTTCGTTCTTGAAGTTGGTTGAATGATTCACTGACAAAGAAAATCTATTGGCCGTTTTAGTCCCATTTAAAGTAATCTTAACATTTGACTTTATAAGCTCTGCTATAAGTGCAGTCTGTCGCACAATGACTGAATTACTTCCAATGTTATAAACATGTTCTTTAGTAGTTACTGTTGCTCAAATTGCTAGACACTATTGTTTTTAAATCTTACCACAGTAAATGTTAAAGTATACTACAGTATTTGCTCTTATCTAATTACTACAGTTAATACTACAGATATTGTAGTGTACAGTATAATACAGTTCACTAAATTCAACATGTTTCATTTAGATCTGTGTATTAAAACATTTTTGTCTATTTTGTAGATTTGAATGATCATTATGTCACGATTGTCAGCTGGAGTGCCCATGAACTCCAGTAGAGGGCACTCCACTCAGGACTACATTTCCCAGAATCCCATGCTAACCGCCACCAGGTGTCTCATATCACAGACAATCGTGACACATAATAATGATGATCAAAAGTGACCAAAGTCTCTTACGGGTTTTTATGGACAATTTCGTGAAAGCTAATTTTGAAATTGAGTAATTTTCTCAAGTAAAATTGAAATGCAGATACAATGAGCTGTAAAATGTGAAGCCACGTGATGGCGCTGTTAAACCAGAAGAACCGCAGTTCAGAAAAAGGGCCAGTTCACCTGACACATATAAAACTCTCTCTCTCCACCTCTGTATAAATGTCTTTAGCCATTGTATGTACTACATTCTTCAGAAGATCTTATTTTGTGTACATCAGAACAAATAAATGTTTTCTTACAATGGTAGTCAATGGTGACCCAGAAGTGTTTGGTTATGAGCATTCTTCATAGACAGCTTGAGGGTAAATAAATGAGTCATTACGTGTAGAGTTTGGTGGTCACAAGAGGTTTCGAAATGACACCAAATGAAACTCATCAAAAAGTTCCATCAAAATAAAAATGTG
This sequence comes from Barbatula barbatula, assembly GCF_947034865.1. Classification (NCBI taxonomy): domain Eukaryota; kingdom Metazoa; phylum Chordata; class Actinopteri; order Cypriniformes; family Nemacheilidae; genus Barbatula; species Barbatula barbatula. Next base: position 478,578 of record NC_136772.1, read on the forward strand.
AAAATGAATTTTCCAGAATTAGGTTGCCCAAAAGATACACAACTGATTGAAATGCTTCAAATAGACTATGGATCACAAGAATGAGATGTTAAAACACAGTCGTTTACTTTCTAGAAATGCTGATATTGAGAGAACAGTGATTTGAGTTCAAAGGTCACACAAACTTCAGTCAGAACAGCCACGACATGCTGTTTTATATCAGAGGTCAGAAAGATAAAGGTGATGACACACGCTCTACTTCACTCCATCTAAACGTGTCACTGGTTTATGCTTCAGACTGGAGGAAAACCTGACAGCTGAATTAATCCACAATGTAATCGTGAAGAATGTTTGCTTTCAGTGTGGACGAATAAATGACCATCTGTGACCCCACATATGACACGTGTTCTAGAGGAGAGAAAGCGTCACGACACACCTGGTACAGAAATACTTTATGATCATAATGGATCATGACGGTTACGTCTCAGGAATTTGTGCGAGCATCATTAAGATTAACATTTATATTATTTGTTCTCACACCTTAAAATAATTGAACGTCTGACTGAGCCGAACAGATAAATAAAGCAAAATGAACCTGAACAACTGACACAAGCGTTCTGTGCCGAATGACATGAGCTGTTTTTATACAGATGTGACAAAGATATCATATTGATCGAGTCAAGAAAAGACATGTGACCGTGTCGTTTTTTCTTCATACATTCGTGTTTATAAAATACTATACATAAAAATCAGAGTTAATTATATTTGCATGATCTCTACACAACATGTTTTATAAATTAAACTTCTCTCGGTTTAATCTCGACAGCGAGAGTTATAAAAATATGCTTTTAGCCGAGAGTCTGGTGTAGATGTGGACCAGAGCGATGCGGCAACATTCTGTCCATGTGTTCTGGTCCGTTACTGCGCTAAACTGATCAGATGGAGTCTGTGTCTCCACGCTGAAGTCTGAGCATCGTGATTCTGATGGTGGAGGCTACGAGAGACCTGCTTCATGACCCCCACAGTGAGTAAGACGTGATGAAGCTGAGAGCCAACAGAAACGACACCAGAACCACAAGAACCTTCTGTACCCACAGACACACGTCCAGTTTCTGCTCCAGACGAGAGTTTGTGGCCATGACGCGCAGCAGCTGCGGACACACAGATCAACTCGGTCAAAGCTCAAGCCGTCACCAGGTCTTTATTTTTTTCATCTTTTTAAGCTAAATTTAATATGGATTCATTCTTTATGTGTGTTTAAAAAAAAAAAGAGATTTAACACTTTATTGTTAAAGTGTGTGGAGTTGACAAATGAAATAAAAAATGTAGTTTAATTGTACCTTAAGAATAATAATAAAAAAAGTGCAGAATATTAAAGTCACCGGTCAAATATGTATTCTAGAGTCTTAGACCTTTCCAATGATATACAGTGATTTATGATTGTATTAGATTTTAGTTGTGAAATATTAAAGTGAACCTAGGTGTTCCAATATTGGAACAGTGACTGTAAAAGGTTATTCCTACTAAATAATTTACAACAGTAATGTTACTTAATACTTGTAATGTTTGTAAATCCAGACGTTACTTCCGTGTTTGTGGTGGGAAATATCCCACTTCCAAAATGTCTGGAATGCGGTATTGAAACTAGGTGATGACATCATGAATATGTTAAAGGGACACTTCAACCAAAAATGGATTCTGTCATCATTTACCCACCTTTGAGTTATTCCTATTGAGTATAAATGTCTCTGTGCTGATGAACACAGAGAAAGATATTGTAACCAGACATATCTCGACACCCATTGACTGCCATAGTAGTATTTAGTTCTGTCGAGCACAAAAAGAAGACATTTTGTAGAATGTAGGACAGCAAACTGTTCTGGGGCTCTTTAGACAACCATTGTATTTTTAAGTCAATGGGTGTCAAGATCTGTCTGCTTATCGCATTCTTCCAAATACCTTTCTCTGTGTTCATCAGAACAAACACATTTTTGGGTGAAGTATCACTTTGATTAGTGCGTGACGTCATCAAGCGCCAGAGTTTCACAACATCCTGGCAGAAACACTGATCTAGGTTTAGTATTGACTAAGATCAAGCGATGGTTCTGCGAGAATCTCACCGTTGTCTGGAGATCGTGATGCTCATTGGAGGGTGCGAATGATGAATTCTCAAACGAGTTACTGAGAAGAGACTTTGGACTCTCTAAGACGTGACAGCGTAACCTGCAGAAGACAAACAGGAGAAACAGATCTGAGGTGTTTTTACTGCATGTTTCAGCACTAATCTCCTCTCCATCAAAGCTCTTGGTGAGATCGTCACCTGTGCTCCATGACTTTGGTTTTGGGAACTTCTTTCCAGAACTGAGCCAGATCAGGAAGAGCAGATCCCGTGTTTGTGTCCATCTCAGCAGCCATGACCAGAAAACGGTCCTGCGGCGACGCCTGGTACCCTGAGAGACACAGAGTCACGTGTTCATACACGTGTTCATCAAATGAGACTGTGTTCAGTCTTAAAGAAAGAGAGATGGGAGTGATGACGTTTTGGTCTTCTTTACCTCCATGAAGTGACACCACAATATCCACACTTGCTCCGGGTTCACAGCTGCTGTTGCTGGGTTTCACGCGGTATTTTTCCGGCGCTGTCGTCCGCACCTGCATACAGGAGATTTGCTCATAAAAGTTCTCATAGCAAAGACCCTTGAGCCGTTTCGTGACACGAATTGTCGAGGTGAACACAGGAATCTGACCTTGAAAGCCACCTGGTTTTTGGTGACGTTGTTGAGGACGATCGAACATTTCTTCTCGGTTTCTTTAGCACCAAAGCTGAGCTCTTCTGCCGGACTGGGACACAGAACAGACAGTCACACACCTGCTACATGTCATTTATCACAGTTGTAACTATGATAATATTTACATTTATGCATTGGGCAGACACTTTTATCCAAAGCGACTTACATTGCATTATCCTATACATCGAAGTACCGGTACGTGCAATCCCTTGGGATCAAACCCATGACCATGGCGTTGTTAATGCCACACTAACCACTGAGCTACAGGAAAGCTACTAATCATATATATTAAATCACATTTATGTTACCGTATAAAAATAAAACACAATAAACATTACAAATATCGACGTATCTTTACTTAAATCAAAAATGCCTTGTTGTGCAGCACTGTCGAGCTTGTGCAGAGGTTGCAGCTTTTGCCAGAGGGGAACTGAATCCCCTGGTTAGGTCTGCTTTCCCTCTGAGGTTTATTTCACCTCCAATGGAGTTTTGGGTTCCTCGCCACTGTTTGCCTGGCCAGAATTTTATAGTTTTATTTAATGAACACAGCATATAGGAATTTATAGTCTGTCTGATATTTGACCTGTGTTTTGACTTGAATTACCTTTTATGTTTTGCTTATAGTCAATGTTTTCTTGTACAGCTGCTTTGTAACGATGAAAATTGTAAAAGGATCTATATAAATAAAGCTGACTTGACTTCAATAATGCAAATAAATGAATAAATCAGAATTATGAATCTGTCTTGGGTGTGTCTCAAGTCAAAGTCTGCATGAAGAACTTAAAACTAGAAAAATATTTGGTACGTAGCATCATGTTCATGAACTATGATCGCATAGCATTTGAAAACATCAAAGCCCATCAGACAAGAGGCGGAGAGCGAGAGAACTGGTTTAACTGTAATACATCTGCTGTTCATCCTCTCCTGATGGGATTAAGCTCCGGTCTGTTGTTGTTCACAGTAAACTTCACTATCAAGAAGAAACACTCATTTCATTTCATGTAAATGAGCCTCTAGTCATAACATCTAAACCATGTGAACACAGAAACTTTCCATAAGTGAAATGCGTTAACTTCCATCTGGCAAGAGATTATGAAATTATTTATTGTATTATTATCAAAATCTACTGAAATGCCGTAAAATGACTTCAGATAGTATTTGTGCCCATTGACACACATCCTCATATCAAATCCTCCATCATGTCTCGTGTTCTTCAGTGTCAAGACTGATGTTTTAGTCACACGTGTCTCTGAAGCGACTTACACTTCATTATATTATACATCTGTCTTTCATGTTGGATGCAGTATATTTACCCGATGTGCAGTAAGGTGCCTTTGAAAGTGGTTGTAGGTTTTCTAACGCCTCGGAGTCGACCAGTTCCTTCACTTCTGTCGAGATCTTCCGACCTCTGACATTCCTCTTGAAAGTTAACCTGAAAAACATCAAATATAAAACAATCAATTATCATCTATCAATTACAGTTACAGCCCTTCGTCACGCCAAACAAATGCGTCTCACATGTAACTGGACAAAAGTGATGATGTCACAGTTTGAAGGAAGCCGCGATATAAAGACAGAACTGAAGGACACAGTGAAGGTTCAGCTTGATCCCAACACATGAAAACACACAACAGTGACTCCATTCACACATATAACAACAGACGGATATTTCACACATCACTCCAACCATCCCAGGAAACACACACACACACTCACGTACGCCAGAGGTCAGGAGGCCGAAAAACAAACACTTCTGTTCTACTACAGAAGTGAAACTTCAGAGTTTCCAAACGTGACTCAATGGAAATGATGTTGAGAAAGTCAGGAGGAGGCTTGTGTCACAGGTCAAAGGTCATCATAGAAAGAGTGTGCGACACTACTCATAAACAGAAGCAGCGTTCATGAGAGAGATACGACAGAATGAAAGAGACCATTGAGTTTGAAATGTTGTGGACTTTATTCAGCGTCAGATTAAAGTGAAATGTCAAAAAACAAACTTGAAATCAATTTACAACCGATTAAATAAACTGTCAAGTGTTTAAACATACCAGTGTTTTCCACATTAAATGAAATGTTCCAGTCATTAGTAAATAATCATGAAATTAACTTCGATATTCCATTAAATGTCAACATAAAAAAACCACAGTATGAATCATCGTGAAATCATAATAAAATGATTATTACAATTCTTGTCTCTTACTTTGAGAACTAAGAGTGAGGTTTATAATATTTGCAGTGTGATTAAACACACAGTCAGTGTTAGTGTGGAGTGTTAGTGTAAAATATCATGTGATTACTTCAAGAGGAAGGACGGATATTAAAATAGTTTTTCTCGTAAAGCTTCAGCATAACAAGAACAAAGACATCAGTGAAATACAACAAAAGCATCTGCTAACACAACTTCTTCATTTTGGTTTGGACGGTTGCAGTAAATCTTCAGAAAAGAACATGTGTTTAATCCTCCAGACCGCATGAGACCACAGGTCAGCATGTTTAAAGACAAATCATTCTGTTAAACTTCATAAAAACTCATCATTGGCTTTTACGTCGCACTGCTGAATGAGAACCAGCTCTCAGTTTACATCCCGTAACCATCACACAACTACAAATGAAATGCTTGAAATACAATCATCACTAAAAGAAACACATGAACATATTTGACAACTATCAAATGAGACGTCATTAAAAACACATCAAAACGCTTTAAAACATGAATTGAAGTTCTTATCAAAGAGATGAAGTGCTGATGAAATGTACTGCTGGTTGAAATGTGCTGGACACAGATGAGATGCTGAAGACACTCGACGGTGTAGAAACATCAAACATTGTCTTATCAGGCCTTGTGTCAAGACAGACAGACAGACAGACAAGAGAACGCACATCAGCTTCAAACATGTCACATGATGATCATGACCTAAAGCAATCTGACTGAAGATGTCAATCATCTGAACCTGTCAGCAGGGAGACTGTGTGACGTGCGGCGATATCAATGACGAGTGTTTTGGTTTCGGAGAGATGGAACACTGACATTCAGCTTCAGAAAATAAGAAATGCTAAATATGTAAAAATACCTTGCTGTGAACACATGCTTTCAAGACTCATTCAAGCGACACGTTTGATCAGTTTGCGTGTCTGACTAACACGAAGCTCAAGCAACAGGAATTCCCACAGAAATGTGTTAAAGGTGATTTCTGGAAACCAAAATACTTCAACAAACATTAAGAACAAAAGTACAAAAGCAAGAAGTTACGAATACACAACAATGTCACAAATAAAGAGAGAGAGTCATAGAAAACGTCTGCTAATGAGACTGAAGGGTGCAGGTTAAAGTGCATCACAGCCGTTTAGTTTCGCATGCATGGAGCTGGACATGAGCAAACCAGATCACATGACTCACGCTCAGCTGCTGTGACATCAAAGCACACTGACCTTTGACCTTGATGATCACATCCTGATTTAATCTTCAGCACAAGCACTGTGATTGTAAACCAACGACTGATAAACATCACAGATATGTTACCGCAGTAAATCATCTTGCTGTTAATGTGTGCGGGAGGCTTTGATTATACAGAGAGCAAAAAATAAAGAAGAATATTGATTTAAAAGCGTGTAGAGATGCAATAGTGACATTCAAAAGAACAAGAATTACAATATTCTTCTGTGAGGAAACTAATGTAACTGCTATTAACATCACATGTGGGTAGTGCACAAATAAACAGCACACACGACACACTAACATTGAAGATAAATCGCTCTTATGTTGTTTTGTAGAAACATGCAGCTCTGTTTTTAAGCATTCTGTTGATAGCGAAACCAAGTTCAGAACATGAATGTTGAGTGTTTTAGCGTTTTAACGTTCAAATGATGCATAGTTTGGGATAGATGATTGAATATTCATGTAAAACAAAGGCACAAAAAAAAATGCAGACGCAACGCCCTTTGGTCCCGCCCACAGGCCGAGTGCATGTTAAGAGATTACAAATAGAAAAATTCATAATATATTAGTTACAGTTTGTTTTCTAAATTTACGATGTTACACCAACTACCCACGTCCTGAAACCTTTCCTAACGCCCTGCAGATTGTGTGGTGTTGTGAGAGACGGAGGTGTTTGATATGAATGCGATATACTGCACCTTCTTGGGTTTGATGTTCAAATCAGAACTGAAGCTGGACTCCAGGGTCTCTTTAGACTCCAATTCAATGTCCTTGATGTCACTTTCATCCTCACTGATGACTGGACCGTTCTCACAGATGGGTGACTGGAAGTCATCATCAGGCAGAGGAGGATAACTGTATTTAAACTGGTCCTGTCACGACATATCGTGTGAACACGGTCAATGTGAGTGTCTTCAAAAACAGAGAAATACTTGATGCCTTTGCTTTTATTTCATTGTTAATATTTGTATGAATAGATTGTAGTTTGTGTCGACTGCTGAATGTTTGGCATCATGACAAATCTAGTATGTAATCTCTTAAAATGACTGTTGCGTACCGTCCCGCCCATGTGCGGTAGAAGGTGTTCAGGGTCAATAAACGTCTGGATGTCACTCTTGGAGACAAACCTGAGTTTACTGATGGCATCAGGACCCAGCCATGTCTTGACGATCTTCCAGGCGGCTGTCGCACACAAAACAAAACACAAGATATAATTTCAGGACGAAGACACTTGACCACAGCAGGTGAACGGAGAAAATGTCATCCTGAAATATTGCCACTGTTTATTATCTTTAAAACAACAAAGTTTTGAAAAACATTTCTTATGTTTAATGGAGATTTTTCATCTGCCGACTCATCACATGAATGAATAACTCACCGTTCATGATCCACGGCATCTCATACATGATCATTTTCGCTGTGAAACACAGAAACACACGAGCAGATTACATTTAGTCATTTAGCATTTAATCAGCTTCTTTAAGTTAAACACAGCAGATGATGTCCTCATGTACTCACAAAGAAACTTTGGATAGTAGACTTTGAAGCAGCTGATGATATACTTGACAAAGTCCATGTCCTAAAAGAAGAAAACGTGAATGAGCATCACACTGAAACCGTTCTAGTGAATCATGATTCAGTTGTGTTCACTGAACGCTCCAGTGACCTTCATCTTAGTTTTCTGTTTGTTCTTCATATTAAATCCTGAGAGCCACTACTGAGAAATTTCACAACTTAGAAATGAAAATAACAGACCAGAATAGAATATTTATTCTAAAAACGAGGTGCAAACAGCCACGGAGTCTGAGCCAAACTCACTGAAGTGGACAGATGGTGACCCCACAATGGGTCAGAGTGACATTTAGATCATTTGTCAAATTTCACAACTTTCTTTGAGTTTAACGGGTTCAAGCTTGACCAGATAGCCACTAACCACACACACACACACACGAGATCAATCACGTACAGAAGAACATTGATATACACAAGCCTGGCTTAGAATTATGATCAAAAACAGCCAAAATACCTCAACAATAACATTAGAAACACACAAGAGCATTTCACAGTCACTTCAGATCAGAAAACTGCTTTAACATTTCTGTTGCAGAAACACGAGACGGAGAGATAAACAGTTAGACGGGAAGATTTCTGGGATAAGTGGAGAGAGTCGGTTTGATTTGAAGGTCATGTTAATCTATGGAGAAGTGAACGGCGTGTCTCTCACTGGGTCTTCAGCAGCTGTAATGACCTTAATGTGAAGGTCACAACTTTACTAACCGTCCAAACTAATCAGAATATATTTACAGCCTTTCAGCAGAAAAACAGCATTCACATACTCATATATTGAGTTGATTTGTGATTGACGTGAAAGCATTTTATATACAGGACCGTACGCTACATACTCCATCAAAACATGCTGAATTTGTTTCCAAACAGTTTTTATAATCCTTTGAATTCAACTTTTCAAATTCAATTTAGTTAATGGATTCTTTTCTCTATCTTGGAAACATTATGGACATGGATGAGGGATTTCGTATTTAAAACGGAGTGTTCTGATTGGATGAGCTGTGTCACTGTAAACGGATATCCGCTCAATATGATAATAATGTCACGTCATGTTGTTGTTTATAAACTGTTAACAGCTACATCAGGCGGTCAAGATCCTTCACAGAAGATTATCAGACATCCAGAGCGTTCTATCTGACGCTGTGCCATGAGCATCATTTCAGAACTTGTGCATGTTGAGTTTAATAAAGATACTTACGATGTTGCTGAGGCTGGACTCGGACATGTCGAACACAACCGTCAATGGCATTCCCGGCTCACGTCTAGCGTAACGCTCCAACCAAAACGCCACATATCTCTTCTTATCCAGTATCGTCTTAGCATCCTTAATGTGAAGCTTCACTCTGAACCAGACTAGAGTCAAAACACACACACACACACTCACGATTCATGAACCGAAGGAAATCTGTAGATTGATAAGCAAAACTATATCTGATCTCTATCTTGCTCATCCGTGACTGATCGTAATGTTTGACTGACACCCTACTGACCTGATGGAGCACATTTAGTGCGTGTTTATGGTTTTGGACACAAATGAAAACCAAGCGTGCAGCACTGACATATCTTATTTTAACAGCACAGAAAATCTAAAGTCTGAGAATTTGAAGTTGACATACAGAGTTTGTTTCCTTCTTTGTCGTAGCCGTGCAGGTAAACAGCTCCGGTCTCAAACATCCACGGGGGAACACTGTTCTCTGTGAGGTCTGGAGGAAGAAAGAGCAGAAAGATTCCATTCATTCATCGCATTTTTCCTCGATCAACACAACCGGTTTGCTTTGAATCTCATGATATATTTACCAAGCCAAAATCATCAAAGTTTAATTTGTTAGGGACATTACAGTTGTTTCGTGGATGTATGGCGGCACAAACTCGCTTGAAATGGTTCGAATTGAAATGCTTTTAAATATAGAATACAGACAAGTGGAGTTTTGTATCTGAGGCCGAGCAAACAAATCGTCTTTAGCAGCATATAGAAGAAATGAAATAAAACACATGATGCACATGAACCCCTGATCGAGGGAGGAAGTAAATAAAACTCAAATAATAACAGCAAACCAGTATTACAGGAAGGACCGATGGTGTCTGTGTGCTTACAAAACTGCAAGTAAGCAAGTGAACTGCTTTCTGCTCACGACAAACAGCGTCGATTATAAACACACAAAATGTCATCATTATTTACACTCATGTTATTCCAAATTTAACTAAATTAAACTAAACATAAAAAAATCCCTGTTCACTTTTACAACATCGAAAAAACCATTCTTCAAACATTGTCTTCTGTTCCACAGAGTCACATGAGCACATGCTGACAGAACAATTTTAAGTCAAATAAGCAGAAAATAACCACTAAATGCGCTTATCTGTCATTTAAAACAAACATCATGTCAATGCAAAAATGTAACTGGTTCTGAAATATCCCTTTTCTTTAAGCAAAAAAGATGACTTTTCAAATTTCACATTCTGAGGTCAAATGTGGGACAGACGTGTTTCTGTCAGTCTGTCTTAGCCAATAACAAGCCAACACATATGTGAGCAGCTTCCTCTTTATCTGCGAAGAAATCACACACACACATTCACACATATGCACAGACAAAAATACACAAACACACCATTGAGGTTGAACTCTTTTCTCCAACGAAAGCTCTCATCGATCATCTTTAAGGTGTCCTCTACCACAAAGTGTCTCCAGGTGAGGTAGCTCTCCACCTGACTGTCATCTCTGAAGAGTTTCTCCACGTCTCTGGAGTCATAGTGATCTGAAGACTGTCCTGAGAGACAGAGATATACATATAGACTGTTTACTTTTATGACATTCTCATGTTTCTGACAGATATCTACAGTTGATATTGATATTTTATTTCCATATACTTTCATTTGCATTTCATTCTATATGAATGCCTTACTCAGCACCTTATATTTGATTCGAATGTTTGTATGTCTTTTGTTATGTGTTCAATGCTTTGGCAATATTGTAGAGACAGACAGAGACAGAGAGAGACAGAGACAGAGAGAGAGAGAGAGAGAGAGAGAGACAGAGAGAGAGACAGACAGAGAGAGAGAGACAGAGAGAGAGAGAGAGAGAGAGAGAGAGAGAGAGACAGAGAGACAGAGAGAGAGAGAGAGAGAGAGAGAGAGACAGAGAGACAGAGAGACAGAGAGACAGAGAGAGAGAGACAGAGAGAGAGACAGAGAGAGAGAGAGAGAGAGAGAGAGAGAGACAGAGAGACAGAGAGACAGAGAGAGAGAGAGAGAGAGAGAGAGAGAGAGAGAGAGAGAGAGAGAGAGAGAGAGAGAGTTCATCAGCACGACAATCAATCAACTGTTCTTTGTACTCAGATATATTCAGTGAAGTGATCAGAAACAAACAAACACAAACACCAACACACACAAACACACACACACACACACACACACACACACACACACACACACCAACACAATAGAAGTTTATCAAACAAACTTTAACTTTAAGACTAATGATTAAAACTTAATTCTTATAGTTAAGCACCAAGTATGTCGAAACTCTCATTAAACATTTAAAAGAGAATATAAGACCACGCTTGAAACATTAAAAACATGGTTTCGGTTCATTCTCCGTGTGTTGAATCAAACAGCTGTTGGTGTCAAACATTAAACAGATGTTTTCATAATGCACAACAATCATCGCACGTCGCTGTAAACAACAATCAAACATGACGTTTCATAAACAAGATCAACGTCAACAGTGTTGTTGTGAATAATGACACTTGTGAACTTAGCGAACTGCTAACGTGAAACACTCACCTTCAACAAACTCGCTTTTAAACCTCTGTCGCGTTTCTTCGATCTTACTTTCGATGTCCTTTTGGAGACAGTAGATGAGTTGTTAGAAATGTGTTTGCGAGGTTAACATAAGTCGTTATGTTTATGAATGTTAGCCGTCTGATTACCTGCTCTGATTCGGGCTGCCCTGCATCCGCCATGATAGTCCTCAGTGACTGACAGCGGGAGCAGTTGCAGAGTGTTCAGCGGGATCGAGCGCAGGCTCGCGGAAACTGCTCCCTCTGATGACGCCATTACGGCTCTGACAAATCAAACAAACCTTTGCGCGGCTGCTGCGCGAGATAAAGCGACCGTGTCGCGCTCGTGCGGTTAAAAGCACATACATGTGTCATGCGTTGAATTAAATCAGCGACGCGCGGTGACGACATCACTTGTTTTGCGATCGAACAGCAGCACTGTTTCTTTAAGAAACACCCGGCCGGAAGCTGCGAATGCGCGCGCACTTTGACGAGGAAGAAACATCACCGCATGAGGTAAAGTTGAGGATGATTGACTTCTGCGTAAACACAAGAATATAAACACATATATAAACATGAATATAAACACATATATACACATGAATATAACTTGTGCTTTTTGTCATATGAATGATGGAACTATTCTGCATTTGAACCATGTTTGTTTTGGTTTGACTTTAAGATGTTTTAAGGGAGATTTCAGGCATTGACATTGTTTTGGAAGCTTAAAATATGTCGTTTTTATATGATAAAGCTTTAGGTAAAGTAATTTCCTTTTTGCTTAGTTTCATATTCACAAATGTCGATGGTCACCAAACTTTATGCATTTTAAATTTGAGCCACATTTTTATAGACTTATATATATATATATATGTTATTTGTTAATCTGAATACTCTTGTGTATATAGTTTTTATTATCTTTTCTCTTTTATGCTGTGTTTAATAACAAATAAATAGGGTAAAGCTTTTGAGGAATTGTTTATGCGATTTGTCGTCAACAATGTTATATTGGACATGTTGTTTTACATACAGAACTTTTCTGTGGTTTCAAGGATTTGCCTCAGATATTTGTCACTTTAATAATGCATTTACATCACAAAATAATGCTTTTGTCCAAAGTGACTAACAGAGAGTTCAGGGAACAACACAGCGAATGCAAATATGTGAGAATTCTGTGTAATTCAAATAGTTTATATAACGTTATACTATCAAACACCTTTTAACTGTGATATTACATCAGTTTATATCATCTTGAATAATCATGATAATAATATAACTGTCACACGCCGCCTGTATTTGAAAACCGTAACTTAACCTTTAGTAGAAATCCTGTGAGATAATATTGTGGATTATGGCTGCATTTAGTAGATATATCAACGTAACGCATGCATTTATATGTATGTAACCTCTTTACAAAATGTTCTTAAGTTTACTCTTCCAACGGTAAATGAACGTATCATACATATGTCAACGTGACAGTTTGTCGTGTTTTCCTTCAATCCCTTCTGATGTTTTCTGTCACTTGTTCTCATGTTCTCTTGTCTTTTCTCCAGGTGTCCAAAGCAGCGTTCAGATGATGGCCGTTAAAATGCTGCCGGTTGGAGGAGATGTGCTGGTGTTCCAGTGCAAGACCGTAAGCTCCAGAAGCCGAGATCAGCGTCGAGGTTCAGAGGTCACTTTCTACAGCTTGACCTTTAACCCTGACACTAGGAGCTTCTTCAGTCGAGATCACACCGTGTACCCGCTGCACAGAGACGGCTCTGCTGAATCACACATCGTTCACTGTTCCTGCGCTCTGGATGTGCAACAGAGAAGAACAGTGCCGTGCGTTCTGCTCAGACTGTGCCGGAAGAGAACGTCTGCTTTCAAATACGTGCTGTACTCTGTAAATGGTCTCACGGATGCCAAGCTTCGTGTAGAATTTGTGTTGCCATATGAGATAAGAGAGAATATTTCAATATTGCAAGGGCCTACATTGGTGTGGTGTCATGAAAACACAGTCTGCTATGTATGTTCACAGAGAGTGAAGGAGGTTCCTGTACCCATGACTGTTAGGTTCATTGGTGAATTGCCTCTCCGTCAGAGGAAACTAGTGGTTCTGGGGACCCCAGTTGTGTCTAAAAAAGGCCTGAATGAATCGCTCGGTGTCACAGGGTTGAAAAACACGCTGCACTTCATAGAAGATGAAAGAACTTTAACCGGAGAGTGTCTGGTACCTGACGCCTACAGTTCTGTGATCCGGTGTATGAGCGTGTTGTCGGCTGATGAGATTGCTGGTTCTGTGAGGTCTGTGGTGCTGGTGGCCACGAGCATGAAGCAGCTGGTGTATTTTGAGAACGCTGTTCCTCTGGAAGTTTGTCTTCTGCCGTATGAACATCCTCAGAGCATCCAGACGGTGCACACTGTCAGAAATGACTGTCTCATCATCATCACCTTCAGTCAGGGGAATGTCTGTGCCGTGTGGAAAGACACGTTCCAGGTGAGGCGAGGGCTTCTTTTTTGATCAATAGATCCTCTAAGAAAAAGCTTTCCTGTATCTCAGTGGTAAGAGCATTCCGAGTCAATCAATAATCCACGTCTCCAAGCGAAATTTGTTTTATTTATTTTTGTTTGTTTACAAAATGTCCGATTTGATTAATGCAACAGTAAAACATGGCTGTTCACTTTCAGTGATGCTTTCTTTTTCCTCAAATAATGTGATATATGTTGGTATATCATTTCTTTAATATATTTGAATACAATTTAAATAGATTTTAGAAAAGAAAATTCTTACTGAATATCGCATTATAGCGTGCTATCGCATATCACATTTTTCTGTGATATCGCACAGCCCTGAGTCAAATAGTTTCAAAAAGTATAGTGTAGATAAAACACAGGAACACTTTACTTGAATAATCAATGTTTTCACTAACTGAACACAAAGAACGATTTTCACAAATGATCTTCATCATTCGACTTATATTTGTGACACTTGAAAGCACAGACATGTCACTTAACATTGAGATCTGCTCTTGCAAACATGTCAAGCTCACGACACCATTTTTATGTAAACAAATAAAAACATGGCATGCATCACAGAACTTATTAAATCTTCATCATGATTGTAGGTGTTCAGCAGGAATGATGTTTATGTCTGTGTCAGGTGGGCTGCTGTTGGACTGATGTGCGTCTGCTGCTGGTGGATGATTTTCTGGGATGCGGGACGGATCAGATTCTCGTCGTGTTTGAGGAGCCGAGGTCTTCTGGAGAGTTGCTTAGCAACTTCCTCCTCACCGATCTGTGTGGCATCACATATTCTGTTCGTCAACATTGATTTCATCCTCACTTCAGACGCTTCTAAAATGATTTTGCTTCAATGCCCAGATTTCATATTAGACACTGAGTCTTATAAATCTATTAAAAGTATCTTGAGTAATATTAGATCAGATGTTGATATAATGAAATCTGTTCAGAGATGTATGAGATCCCAATATTGCAATATTGTCTAACAAAAGATTCAGGAAGTCGCTGATTTAATGCAGTTAGTTGTGTCTCTCTGTATCAGATTTGCGAGAGATTTTGAGATTTTTGTCAGATTAGAATCATTGTGTTAGATGATTTATGACGTGTTTGTGTTAATACTGTGTACACTTTTGTAGTGTGGACGAGCAGACAGTGACGTCTTGAGTACATCAGACACAGCTCAGGAAAACCACCTGCTCACCGTCAGAGCTTTAGAATCCAGACTACAGGTATCACAGCTCAACACGGCACAAGATTCATCCATCAACATACTGTACATGTGCTGAGTGCTTCACCCAAACATGACATGTGTTTTCCTTATGTTGATATAAACTGAAAGCTGTAGTTTTCTGTGACGTGCCACACATTTTTTAAGAATAAAGAAATAATAAAAGAGAAACATGACCTTCTTGTCTCATTAAATGCCAGACATAATGTCAACACATTATTTTAGGTGAATAATTCCTTTAAAAAAAACAACCTTTGTTTGATTTTATAGATAAGATATGTGGCTTGCTGTACAGTAAGGAATTCAGACCTTGAGAATGAATGCCTCCATTCTTAGTGTGTATCCGTACATCTTATGTGTAGGTAATGTGTGTGATAATCGATGACAGCACATAGAGCTGAACTAAAAGATTTATCTTGTGAAAACATGTCAAGGATCATGTGTTTGTTCACTGCTGAATTGCTGATTTGTGTTTTTAGAGCGGTCTGAACCTTCTTGAGGATCTTCAGAGGGATGTCGATGTTAAAGATAGACTGTTACATCATGTGTTAGTGGCTTTGACTGATCTGATATCAGGCAGAAAACATGTGATCTCGTCTCCAGAACAGGTCCACACACACCATGTGTCCGAGCAGTTCACTACATGCATGCGGTGAATATTATAGTATAATGCAGTATGGGGCTCTTGTAAAGATGAGTGTTTGTGTTTTTTAACAGGAGGGTCTTGTGTCTCTGTGGGATGAAGATGAGGATGATGAGGTGCACGTCTCTGATGAACCGATGCAGACTGAATGTGACGAAGCTCCAGTGAAGGTGCTCAGAGTTTGGCAGAGAGTCATCGAGGAGAGTTTGATCTCTGGCATCGTCATGGCAACCCCAAATAACACGTATGTTGCACGTGTAACTCTACCGATGTAAACGTACAGTACTCGTGAGTGTTCAGCATTCAAAATGGTTAATGCAAGAAGAATTATATCACCGTTGAGATGAGAGGATTAAACCAGAGTGAATGTGACAATATAACAGAGTAACGGGTTTATCATGTGACATCATCTCTCATCTCATCTGCTGTGGTATTAATGTCTGCTTTCTATAGTTACAGTCTCTCATATGGTCCTTCATTGGTCTCATAAACTCAGTATTATTACTGAAACATTCTATTTATAACCAGTGCTGTTTTGTATTTCATGCTAAACTGTGAATCCTCATACATGACTTGATTCATTAAAATCTATTTTATTTTGTTGTCTGTTGTTTGAAATAATGTTTATTCTCCTTTCTCCTATTTAAGCTTCTTTAGAGCAAATAGCTCGATTGAATATCACCAAACCCTTCAGAAATATTGATAACGGTTTACAGAAAGGTTTTATTTTTCAACATTAGTAAATACTTTAGCTGACATGAACTAACAATGAACAACGTTTTCATTAAGATGATGTCATCTTTTATTCATGTTTGTTAATGTCGACACAGTTGCTTATGTTTGTTCACTGTGCATTAACTAATGTTTATTTTATTAGTAAATGCTGTACTAAACGTGTTGTTAAGCTTATGTTACCTAATGGAATAACTCTTAATCAGATCGTTTTTACTCATTTCTAATGTGAAAAATAGCGGGCGTGACTACGTCTTTCACTGCGATTTGATTGGATGTATCAAAACAGTCGTTGCATTTTTAAATGGAACTGGCAGCAATTTACAATAAACGCTGCAATATTTCAGGGAAAAATAGGAATTGTGATTTTTTTATTTCACTGAGACTTTAATTAAATGAATATATCGTCCTCCTGATGAAACATGTGTTTGTGTTTGTAGGTGTGTAAGGAACATGAGCGCTTCAGTGTTAGCGGTTTGTCCTGTAGCCGTGAAGAGCAGGAGTTTAATACAGCACAGCTCCACATCAGACACGAGTGAACGCTGTCATCCACCACCTGTGAAGAACATCAGACATTCTGCTGACATCACATCAGCATTAACTCTACTGACAGTCACTGATCTGAAGCCATTATTCACCTCCAGCAGTGTCACATATCCCATCATACTCCATTACTGCACACCAACATCTGCTCGAGTCTCTCGTCACTGCGGACAGATCTCAGTGGATATCACAGATCTTCACCCGGGGAAGATGAATCCACGGCTTCTGCGGGACACTAAACTCAACACAGGTACACGATTACACAATTGCATTGAAAATGACTTTTGTAACGGTGGATTTGGACAATGTGTGTTGGTTTAAACTTGTTACGCGATGACTTGATTTGGTTCGTATGAATGATGTTTTGTGTTCAGAGGAATCCAGAGATGATCTTCTCAGTCTGATGGCCGTGATGGACTCGTGGTGTTTTCTCATCGATTGCTGTGATCACACGCTGGCTGATGTTCAGGGTTGGTTGCGGGACGAGCAGCACGCTGAGCGACTGGAGGTGGAGCCAAACTACACCATACCCCCTTCTGCTCTACTGATTTTTCATTGGGTGCTGAAAACACCTTTCCAGGGGCTCTTAACAGTTCACTACAGGTGAAAATCTGTCTGTCATTTTGAATCTGTCGTGTCAGATTTATCAGTCTGTTCCGCATCAGAACAGGACTGGAAGCAGAGAATTCTGATGTTTTTATTGTTCGCTACTTTATGATCACTGAAGCATCTAACATCTACAATCATTCATTTCAAAATTTAATCATCACAAATGACTAGAAAAATCATGTATGAAAAGTGTGAGTTCATTTAACCGTGTTTAAAATCATGTGCGGATGTGTCTGATTCCCATCTTTAACATGACGCGTCACATGTCATTGTGTGTAATATGTTTGATTTCACCTTCACAGAGACGAGCTGGATTTGCTGAGGTTTCTGAACAACCTGTGTGATTTTCTGCCTGTATCACATCACGTGACGCTGGTCGGGACCCCGAGGTCTCGCGGACGTTCTGGAGGTCTGTCACAGACTTTAGAGACAGAGATACAGAGCATCACACAGGCGGTGTCTTCTGTTCTTCAGTGTGACGAGACAGGAGTAAAGAGAGGAGAGAGATGCTCCTCTGAGACCCTGCAGAGATTAAGAGATGAGTGGCAGACAGAGAGAGAGCGGTACAATAAAAGACTGCGACCCCTGGTGGACGCCACACGCTACTGCAGACTTATGGAGAGCTTGATTCACACGCAGATGAACGGTGATGTAGTCGCTCTAAGAGAAGCACAGACAGATTTACCTCGTCTGTAGGTAAAGGGTGAGAATCTGACATGGAGTAGTGATGTGATGGTCTGAGGAACAGACACAAGTTTATGTCTGATAATCTTCATCTGCATTGAATCGTTTAAATCTCATTTCTGAGTCACAAACTAAAAATGCAAGAGACCAGTTGAATTCTGTCTTCATTTATTCTCTCTCATATGTTTGTAAATCTGTACGTGAGTCTTTCTTCAGTGGAACTCGACGGAAGATATTTTGAGAAATGCGTCAGTGGTTTGGTGTATATCAATGGGGTTCAGTGTTGTTTGATGATCAATGTTCAACATTGTGTTCTTAAGAAGAAAGACTCAAACAGGTTTGATGTCAGGATGAGGGAGGAAAAACGATGACAGAATTCTCATCTTGAGCTGAACTGTGAGACTTGAATCTCATTGTAAACTTCTCTCTTTGGGTTCCTCTGAGAAGATGTTTGAGAGGTTTTATTTTCACAGGGGGAAGTGACATTTGAAAGGTCTGTCCTCTCTGGTGTCCTTCAGTCAGCTCTCATCCAAATCCACACTGAATGACGAACGAGCCTGATGGGTTTTCATGAGCTTCAGCTGACATCTCCAGAGACTCTTTTCATGTTTCTGTGACATTTCCACATGAAACCCTTCAGCTTCTCTGATTCTCAGAGGTGTACGGATGAAGCAGTCTCCCTGCCGTTTATCCTCTTCAGAGAAACCAGCTTTACCTTCCTCACGTTGAGCGAACTCCACCGGCAGCATTAACATCAGCGTTTGTGGAAAATGTTTTTTTGTTTCCGCTCTGCTCTTGATCAGAGAAATGAGATTCAATAAATCTGAAGGTTTTACTCATGAAAACATGTCTGGAGTGTTTTTATTAAACATATGCAGATAGAAAATGAACACTTTCTTTGTTCTAGTATGATTTAAGATCATAGTTTTCATGACAGTTGAATCTCTGCCCCTTAGGTAAAGATTTACCGTGGATTTATTACAGTTTGTATAACCACAGTTGTACTACAAATACCATGCTTCAGCCAGGGTTACTATAGTAAAACCATGGTTAATGTGTGGTTACCATGAGACTGTAAAGACAGATGTTGGTTCAACTTAATATATGTGGTTTCCATGGTAACACTGGCTGCAGCATGTTCATCTAAAGAGGACTAATGAAAAAGTTGTATTTATTGGTATCAAATGCTGTTTTGTGTTCAAATGTGGTATCACTGTGAGATGCTGAAACAGAAGTGTGTGGTCTGATGAGGGGTCGATTCTTAAGTTTCTTGTTTTTTATTGTAGTGCAGTGAATATTGATATCAAGATACTGTACCGAGAGTCACGCTCTGGTCTGTCATGTACTTTAGAATGTTTGAGACGACAGCTGAGGAAATAATGTCCAGTGAATGAACCCGATGGAGTCATGAATGAGATCTGGAAGACTGACAGGTGTGATGCACATCTATACATGGAACTTGTGTTTGTGTGCTTCTGTACTTGACCTTCAGAGTGAACAGAATAACTAAACGATTCATTATCAAAAGACAATCATAGAAAACATTGATCGTGTGTATAACAACACTGACTCCATATATTCACAGACTTTAAATCTATCCATCAATCTACTTAAATTCCTTTTGCTCCTGCCGTCGCACAAGACGTGTGTTTGTCTCCACAGAAACAGACATCTGAAGCCGAATGAGCACATCTAGACTTTCCTGGCGCTGTCGTGTCTGATGATCTTATATGTGATCCAGTAGAAGATGTTGAAGATGAGGAAAGCCAGCGGGAATGCCGCTCTGGATACGGTGTCGATCCTCTTTGCTCTGTCCACAAACTTGCGTCTGTTTGGTTCAGTGTCCTTCAGGACCGGCGGCGGCTGGATGCTGTTCGTCGAGGAACTTTTCACTGCGTTTCCGTCTTTAACACGTGATGTCATGATGTAGGCGGTGAAGTGCAAACGTCCGTCTTGTAGCTCGTCCTCCTGCGTAAAGAATAAATATGATGTCAAACAGGTTCATAAATCTGAGCGTGAAAACAACTGGAGGGTCCAACATTATTCAATGAACATTCTCAGTTTAATGATCCGCTGAGGTGCTGAGACTACAAACATGTCTGACCTCACGGAACTGTCTCCTGAGCATCTGTATGATGTGAATCATCCTCTTTCAATTAAAGATGTTGAGTAAATGCTGTTTTTGTCCTATTAGTGATGGCATTATCTCCGTCTGGCTTTGATTTCTCATTAGTTCCCTTAACAGGGAAGTGTATTTGTTTAATCGTGTGGGTAATTCTCTCTCTCTCTCTCTCTGTTCTGTGTATCGTGTGATCGTGTCTTCAGGTGACAAAAGATGCTTGAACCTCAAATAGCCTGTGACGCTTCTGTCAGAATAATGATGTTGTCTTCTAATGTCTGTACCTTCAGGTTTCGTCTCTGTCTTCGTTTCAAGCGAAGAAGTTCCTTCTGTTGTCTGGAGACGAAATTGACGCCGGCGTATTCGAGTAACGCAGCGAAGACGAACAGCAGACACACGGCCATCCAGACGTCTATAGCCTTTACATAAGAAACCTGTCAGAAGACACGAGATGTCAACCGACAGAAAGATCATCTAATCATTTGATTGTTTACTGTTTATGCGTTAAGCTTTTTCAGTAATCGCTGTAGAACCTTGGCGTTTGTAGGGAAAGTGTAGTTACATAAATGGCAATAAACACGATTACTGCACTTTCACTACAATAAAACAACGGTGAATGTTTGTAAGTGATCTAAAGAATCCAACACTTCTTCATCTGATAATAGATGTTATTTAAATCTCTTTGCTATGGGAGCATCAGATTATTGTCGGTCTGATAATGAATGCTTTTGTTTCCCCCCAAAAATGATCCAAGCATCAGATAATCATAATGACACGGGCATCATCTCAGGGCAAGTGATGATTTAAAGTGAGGTTAAACCAATCTCACATTCAGACGGCTTTATAGCAGTGATAAGGTTTAGCACATTAGAAAAACAGAAGATCATTTGCATTATGGGAAACAGACTAATCGCCCTCTTAATTGTTTTCAGCTTTGAATCCTGAAAACACTTTCTGTTAAATATTGATATTCTCGTCTGAGTCTGAACACAGTGAGTCTCGTGTTTGTCATGTATATCAATGCAACCCAATAATAATGATGATGATGATGGTCTGAGGTGAGAGATTTACAGTAAAGATTACGTCACGATTCAGTGATTGACACTTATTGTAGATTTAGAAGAGAATATTAAATTAAGGTCTTTATTTTCTGATTCTCATGAATTTGATCTTAATTTCTGTGTGTTTAACTTCTCGCTTTTCTTGTACAGCTGCTTTGATGCAATGTGAATTGTAAAAGTGCTATAAAAACAAAATGGAATTGAATGAAGTCTTTCTACATTTATGAGACCGACAGCATCAAAAAGCTAAATGAATCCCATAATGTCGTGACTCTTTACAGGTGAAGCAGAAAGACATGGAGACCTTTGGCAGTGAAGCTCTGGAGCCTGAACTCTGTGTTGTCATGGTGAGGACAGTGGTGATGCCGAGCGCGACTCGAGCCGGAGCGGCGTCCATGTTAATCCAGAACGACACCCAGGAGAGAATGACGATGAGCAGACTGGGAATGTACATCTGGATGAGATAATATCCCATCTGTCTCTCCAGATGGAACTTCACCTCGATGCAGGTAAACTTACCTGATGACACACACATGTCTGATTCAGGTAATGACGTCACAGCGGATCGGTGGCTGTGTGAATTGTGGTGTTCTGACCTGTATTGTAGTGTTTGGTGCAGTAGCTCAGCTCTTTCCCGTCTCTGACAATGAACTGTGGTAGAGTCAGACCATCGGCCACCTGCACGGCTCCTTTATCAAGCCACTCAAAAATCAGATCGTTCATGGTGTAGCCGACTGAAGAACACAACACAACACACAGCATCATTCACACCTGAGTTCTGTTCGAATCATCCAGACGATCCAGACAGATACTCACAGCTCTCCAGCTGCATGCTGCACGTCTGTACATCCATCGGAAAGTTCTTTAAATCCATCGGACACGACAGTATTAACGTCAACCTGTAAACAATAAAACAAACAATATCAATCTTCCTGTAAGCGCGTGGAAACTGTGTGTGTGTGTGTGTTTGTTTTAGTTTAAGTAAAGTGATGTAGAACACACGCGTACACACAGAGCGTGAGGGGCTGATGTCTTTGATTGCTCTATAAATAGAAAAGTGTTTGTGTAATGGGGTCACGTCAGCTGAAAACAGAGAACCACAGGTATTCTTTCTTTCTTTCTTGGAATAAATGCCTCATGATGGTAAAAACAAGCCGAATAGAAATAGTTTGATCTGCACAATTATCAAAACATCTCTAAAACAACATGCGTTCACTTGTGAAGCACAGTGACCCAAGCGTTTTCTTTCAGAAAAATGTGACAATGTATTGTTATGTTTGGCTTGACGGAAAAGGAAAACTTCTTGTCAATGTGGTAAAAAGGAAACGCAAGCGTATTATTTTGCTATTAGCAATTCTTTTCTTGCATAACGTTTTGACAAACAAACTTTGACAAAAGAAGAAGCATCTGGCTTCCCAAACAACAATTCAATCGACGAATCATTTCGGTCCGCTTCAAAGTGTGTTGAAACTTTTTAGGAGTGTGAAGACAGAATTCTGTAAACGCTTGTGTTGTTTTGTTTCTCAAGTGAAGAGATGTTGTTTTAAGGATGTTTAGATGTTCATATGAAGGTATGAAACTGAATGTTTGTGGAGCATCTTTGCAGTGAGCCTCTTCACATCTTCAGTCACTGTTTGCAGCGCACGATTGTACATTAAGGTTGTTTTCAAAAATAATGTCATGAAGATTTTCTTGATGAACTGCTACATCAAAGTCTATATCTGGTGTAACAATCATTTGTCATTGGTATTGTTTCACATGCACACTACAGGTCTGTCGTTTCTGATGGATTCAGACCGTTGCTGGTGCAGGTTGTTGAATGAGAATGATGAGATCAGGTCGGAGGCTCTTCATCTCATCGTCATTATCTAACATCACGTTGTGCTTCTGGTTTAAGAGCAAATCCCTTCGAATCAATTCAGTTTCATGAGCTTTTGCTCTCGGGGTAAGAGAGGTAACGGTAAACTTTGTTGAAAA
This sequence comes from Barbatula barbatula, assembly GCF_947034865.1. NCBI lineage: Eukaryota > Metazoa > Chordata > Actinopteri > Cypriniformes > Nemacheilidae > Barbatula > Barbatula barbatula. The sequence goes on from NC_136772.1 coordinate 502,225, forward strand.
TCTGAGACATCTTAAGAGCAACAGAAAGATTCTACAAGACAAAAAAAAAAAACTTTCATGTATGAATAGCAATATTTCTCTAAACACTTATGAATAGAATATATGATGGAAATCATACAGTTAGACATATGTGTGAGTTTGAAGTGTTTTTCATGGTACATGATCTGTAACTTCATACCGGATGCTGTACAGCACCGTTCCATCCTTAAAGATTCTTAAGAGTTTGTTATCTGTGGTGACGTCATGGAAGTTTGCTCCTTTTTCATTGGCGAAGAACAGGTCTGGTTTCCAGATGGAGTCCAGCATAGAAGGATCCAGATCCAGAAATGAGTCGGGATATTCACTGTACGCCAGCCGCGGGTCGTTCCATTTCTGCCTTAAGAAGATATTGACTCTGTAATCCTGTCACATTCACACAACAACCAAACAAGTGAGTTTCTATTCAAAAACAGATCTCTCCATTGGTCATTTACTGCTTTCTTAAGCTGTAGAGGCATGTTCATGATCATATTTATAATGGAAGTCAATGGGGTTCAGTGTTGCTCAAAACTAAAAAGGTCTAACATCATAAATGACATAAAGAATTCATTCAGTAACCTCTCTCTCTTTGCTCGCTCAGAGTTAGTTTTGTCTATAACAATAGAAAGTGCTTGTCTTTCAATAATGAATATGAAGTTATTTGAGAACTGATTTTTGTGGTTTTGTGAGAAGACATGGTATTGAGTATAAAGTTTGAATTTTTTTTACAAGGGGAAAGACACCTAAATATAGATTATAAATGATTAATGTAAAACTTAAAAAAAAATATTTAACACTATTGCTTGTGTACAGTACACGTTTAATGATTATGTTCATAATGATGGTTTCATACATGTTGACATTTAGTTATTTAGCAGACGTTTTTATCCAAAGCGACTTACAGAGAGTTCAGGGAGCAATAAGCCATATGTCATACAGGAGCAATAGTACGATAGGTGCTAATATTTATTAATATTTATTTAATAGTATTTATAGTAAATGAGATTCATTTCATCAAATCATATTTGACGCATCACATATTGACTTCAAAATCATTGTGTTTTGTCTTTATTTCAACATTTCATCAAAAGCATCTTCTCGTTTCTTTGTGTTTATTATGTTGTTGAGAGGAACTTTGTGCTGTTGTACGATGTTCCTGGTAAAGAGAAATACAAGCTGACTGGATTTGTAATTGTTGTTTACCCCTGAAGCGTGTGAATATCTCTCAACATTACTCTCAACAAATGAGAATCATTTACGGACGAATGAAACACGTGTAGAGGAGAGAAACATTCTGCTAATGTCAAGTGATAATGACACAAACTGAATCATGTTATGACGTCAATACATCAACATGTAGAAAAGAGCTTTAGAGCAGTTACATAAGTGGACGAATGTTTTCTGACGGGGGAAAACTTACCATAGTGGTCTCTGTCACCGAGCCAAAACTGTTGATGAAAATATTACACGTCACGTTTACTGGAGGACCTGAAATACAAAGACAAACAAGATTGACACATTTGTCATCAGAGACAGTGATGTACAAGTTTTCATTTTCTATATTAAGTTTACCATCATTATAATATTTGTAGGAATGTTTTTGTTAGGTGTGTAAATTCTTACCTGCACTCTTAAAAATAAAAGTGCTTCATGATGACATAGAATAATGATCTTTCACATCTGAAGAAGGTTCTTTCTAGTGAAATAATCTTCTTTCATTTATAAAAAGTCAGAAGAAAATGATTCTTGTGTGAGTAAAATGCTTCTTTAGGGAACTGAAAATGGTTCGTCCATAGCAACCTTTTGAAGCCCTTTTATTTTTACGAGTATTTTAGTGTATTTAAAACAGGTTGTGATTATTTATTCTGATACATGATCTTTACGATCCAACACATCTTATAGTCTGTCATGCTGTTGAAAATCATGAAAAAGATTTATGACGGTACTCGAGGTGCAAGTGTGTGAATAGAACGTCCCAGAGGTTTTCTGAAGCTCATGAATGTTTCACAACAAAAGTTTGAATCACTCCTGGGTACAAACGCTCATACCAGCCAAACAAAACAAGAACAGATGAATCCTGGCACGCGTTCATTTCAAGAGAAGCAGGAGGAGACGACACACAACGCTCAACTATAAAAAAGAAACAAACAACCGACACACTGCATGCATAATGCAGAACAATCATGTGATTTCACGATCTTTCAAGTCAACTTTATTTAAATAGCGCTTTTTACAAATTTCAGCTGTACAAGGAACATATTGACTATAAGCAGAACATATAAGGATATAGAAGTAAAAACTAAAAAGGTGAAAACACAGAAGACAGACACACACACACACACACAATATGCACACATAGACACGCACACACACAGTGGTTATCACTGAGAATCACACTTTTAAGATAAATGTGTGATTTTCTTTCCATGTAAAATTGGTTCAAATCACCCCTCTGGAATTGAACCTTTTCTTCACATTTCTCTTATAGCAACCCTCATGTCCAATATACAATAAATGTCATGTGTTCCTTTTCCTAAACATGTCAAACAGATCACAGATCACAACAATTCAGTCTGAAGATTACTGAGCATTGGTACTGAATGTTTAGCATTTGTAAAACCTTCGTCTGTCTGATGGACAAAGAATAGTTCACAGTCACTGCTTGGATATCTACGTGCAAAACTCAAGACTTTAAAACAATCGAGCAGATTATGTTGTTCAGAAATCCTTTCCAGTGTTTTTTTAATAATGTGTTTGAATCTGAAACCATATCATAAAGCATCTTTAAAATGAAATGATGTTTGAGAAATAAGAAGAGTTGCTGTGTGTCATTTTGTCAGTGATTGTAATGTTGATGTGTGTCTTACCTTTGAAGTTGGGTCGAATGCGTGCGTCATAACCTGACGTCTTTCCCATGAGTTTATCCAGAAAATCTGACGGTGACATCGCAGACGAAGATGTTCTTTCGTACTCTTTTCCTTCTGTGACACTGAAACGCACAGCACAACGCCAATTCATGACCTTCATGCACGAGTTTATGTTTCTGTTGGGAAGTGTTTCTAAGATTATAACCAAAAACTTTCTCAATGTTCCAGAAAACAACATTTGTCAGCTGGAAACACCGCGATCAGCATGATCAGAGCATCACTATATGATGGGTAAGTGCTCGAATCAGCAAACACATTAACAAAGAACATGAACACAACAGAATAGATTTGTCGGTAACACTTTACATTAAGGTATCCTTTATAAAGCATTTATAAATGTGTCATTAATGATTAATACGTCATTAACAAATGCATTATGAAGCAGGTATTAATGCATGAATAAAAAGAGGGATTCTAATGAAATACCTGCCAAATAGTGAGCCATGTTTAACTCACATGTTATAAATGCTTAATACATGTATTTATTCATCTATTATTTGACTCTAAAGCAGATTGATTATTATCTTGATGCTGTTTGCTATATAGTCTGTCAGACTGAACACTGTCGGGCGTTTAGTTGTTTTTCTTATACCACTATTTGCCAGGTATTTCATTAGAATCCCCATTTTATTCATGCAGCTATAACTGCTTTATAATGCATTTGTAAATGACTTATTAATCAATAATGAACACATTTATAAATGCTTCATAAAGGACCTTAATGTAAAGTGTTACAGATTTATTTCTACATGAATCCTTGTTTATTAAGCTGCGGGTAACAGTGTACGGGGCTAGTTGTCAATCTGAAAAAGGCTGTCGAACATTTCCACAAATATAACAAGAGAAAAAACATTTCACTCACACTATAAACCTGCCATTTAAACTACACATTATTGTTTTTTACTCAAATAATAAAGCACAAATAACACAAAACAATCAGTGAATTATTAGAGGTTAATGGTAATAGTGTAAACATAAGAATTGTTTTGTGACAACATGCCCCAACGACATTTATGACGAGTAAATGTAAAGATTTAACCCAACACAGACAAAACCATCCCATAATGTTCATTCATTTCCTACGTTTGGTTACGTTATCGTCAACCAAAAGTGTACGTTCAGAATATAATATAATATTTAAAATGAACGCAATTCTGTGAGATTTTACCTCTCCATTTCAATAATTTTCTCTATAGCGCTTTTCTTATATATTACCATAGCAACGCGCACGATGCTCTTTTTAGATAAACGTCATCGAGTCGAGCTGTGGTTGTAATAACTGAAGTTCATACCTGCAGTAGTTGTGTATTTCTATAAAACACGCGAGGAAAGTTGTTAGGAGTTTCACAGACGCGCGAGTCATTCCTCCGGCTTTGCGCGTTCTCCCACATGGACGCGCGCGGGGTCAGAAACGCGCTCCAGACAGAGACTTCATCCGAACTGACGCGGAGCTGCAGGTGTCCTCGGGTAAAGCCGAACACAGAACAAACTCTGGAGTCCAGATGCTCATGTTTCACATGTGTCCAAGGGACCAGTGCGCGCTTCTCATTATGATGAACCGAACAGTGCGCGATAACAGATGACAAGTGAAATTGTCATGCAACGAAGATTTTATTTCCAGAGCTTCAGGTGTGATGTGTTTGTCTGTGTTGAAATGTCTCTTAAAATGACACACCGGCTTCAGCACTTGGGCAGCTCCGCGCTTCTCTGCGCGCATGCGCAACGGGTTCTGAGTGCTGGAGCGTGAGCGGATTCTTAATCGGAGGTGTTGATTGAAATATCTGCAATAATAGGTGATGCACAAACTCTTATAAGGGAAATGCTCTGATGTTCCTCTTTCATTTCACAGGACAGCCGATGGAGTTTCGTTTAAGCATCAACCGTAGTCTTAAATGTTCCTTCAAACATCGTTTAGGAGAAATAAGAACAGAAATGTGTAAGAGTGTAATTGTTGAAAGGCAGGAAGAGTCTGGAGGTGTCAAATGAATGTAGATTGTAGAGATCAAATGATCTAGATTTGATTTGATGAGACATGTTTGAGTTTATATTGAGATCTTCTGACTTTTGATTGCAACCAGAAAAGTTGAATTAGAACCTGATGTGGTAACCATGGCAACAGCAGGATGCTCCAGAACTTTGTGATAGGAAATTGGACTGTACATGACAATATGAGTGGGGTTGCTGATACGAAATACTTTTGAAAAGTTGACATGTCCTTCAGGATGAGGATGTGATGCGTTCAAAACTATTTAAAATCACAATGTGCCTGAATTATTCTGCACGACGTCTTCATTTTTAAATGCACTCCTCCACAAATCCACAAACACGCAACACGTGAAGCGGTTTTTGTTCGTTTGAATCGTCCAAGTTCAATGATTGTTTTTAGGATCGCCATGTTTTCATCAAACGTACTTTAGAAACACTTCCCAACAGGTTCTCATTCATAAAGCACTTCTCAATTTATTTACTGACGGTATTGTATCTGTGTGATCTCAGAAACTCAGGATTGAAAGAATTGTTTCATTGGTCATTGCTATCAATTTAAAAAAGAAACAGAGACAAAAGGCTCAGTAGCATCTCCCACGAGGGGACGAATCTGGAGCTCAGGTTGCCTTGGAAACAGACTCACTTAGCACATGATGGCAGATGCTGGAGGGTTTGAGTTTATGTGACAGACAGGGTCACGCGTGACTGACAGCTTCATTCACTTTATCTCCAGACGCAAACAGCTTAGCCACGTGTGTTTTGGTTTGTTCCAGTTATTTTAGTTTTCATTGCAAAAAGAAGAGATTAGTTCAATGCTTCGCCGTCTATTAACCATGTGCAAAGTGCTGATAAACACACCACACATTTAATGTTCATGAAGAGATGCTCTTTCTACAGCAGACAAAACAATTATAGCACTTGATGTAGAATTGCTTTTTCGGGTTATTATTATAATGTCTACAAGCAGAAGAAAAGGATTCTGGGCTATTGTGTTAAATGGATTGAGTTTGACTTTCGAGCACCTTAATGTGAACCCATTATAAAAAAACATTGTATTTGAGGATTCATCATGATGGAAAGTGACTGAAAGTCCGGATTGTAAACTCAGAAGTGAGTGAATGTTCAGTGTGGCTGCGGGTGAAACTGGTCCGTCTGCAGCCTTTGACTGCTCATTAAAATCTCTGAGCGATGACCTTTGCTCTGATGGGACAGCCTTTTATATGAGAGAGATCTGATATTCTCAAACTGAAGTCCGAGCGGTGAAATGTTCTTTTTATATGATCATTAATTTGAAACCGGGTGCTGTCACAACACCAGACTTAAAGCAGTAAAGAGTCAAACCGTCTCTGTATGTGTCAGAGTTATATTTCTGAAATGACACAACACTCTTCAGCCGGCAGCTAACAGAATAAAAAGAGAGAACGCTTTAAATGAAACTATAGAAGAGAACCACCCATTACTTCTCCTAAAGTCTGGACTATTTCTCAAAGACATCACTGAGATTAAATGGAGAGAAAATGGAAACTTTTGCTAATGTCTCAAATATTTCTCGTGAGAAAAAGAGTCTCAGAAGAAGTTTCAGAAGAGAATGTGTCAAACTGTCTCAAATTTGTTCTGACTGCAATGAAAGGTCAATATTATTGAAGATCTCAAAATGTGGACAACATGTAAAATGCTCTACTTGTAACTGACTTTGGATAAAAGCGTTCGGCAAATGAATCAATGTAAGTTACGATCTCAATATGAACTCAATATGTTTTAGTTTATAAAAGCATGTTTGCATAATCTTCTTTTTTTGGAAAGAGATCTTTTCATACACACTTCAGATTCACTGTCACCGTGTAATACAGAACTTATCCGTCCTGATAAAATCAATCTTTATATTGGAATGATGTTCAAACTTGCCCTCCCGATCGATTCTCATGTTTAATTTGATTCCTTATAGTTTCTATAGTATAGGTATAGTTTGGTGTTGACTCTTGTGTTTGTGTGTCACTCTTGGAGGAGTATTGTCTTCTGTCATATCTCATCAGCAGTGTTTAGAGGTGAAATACAGCCGTACTGTCCAGTATAGAGCTTTAGTGGCATTGACTGAAGTTTTATATCTATAAATAAACAATGTGCCTTCACTCATAGCCGCTGAAATACAGGATAAACAATATTTACTTTTGAAAATAAAAGCGTTTGGACTGAATCTGTGTTGAATGGTTGAGTAACTGCGTTACTACACTGAAGTCAATCACAGTAAAACCTCACAACCTTTGCATGCTTGATACAGATTGTACACTTAGTTTTGTGAAGCTATATATGAAAATAAGTACAAACTATATTTGATCAAAATTTACAATAAACTCCATTGGCTAAATAGATGAATATTTTTATCTACATACTGTATATAGATACTTTAATTTTTATCTTAATCTTTATACGTGCATGTTTATATTTAATTTTCCTGTGCTTTGGCAATGTAAAATTCGTTTTATCGTGCCTATAAAGCTTCTTTGAATCTTGAATTTAGTTTTATACCATTCGCTCAATGAAATTGATGAGACACATAAACATAAGCGTGATGTTTTCCTGACACTACAAACTGAAATAACACAGAATGAATCCTTGTAATACAGTAATAGAGCAACAGTAGTAATGTAAAATCTGAGTTATATTCATACAGCAATGTAGTTCATCTCTGCCAGAAATCCACCAGAGCCGGTTTATATTTGAATAATCATGTGCTAATGACTATTTCTGTATAATCCAACATGAAAGTGACTTCTTGTGATTGCTCTTTTTAATTGGAACTTAATGAGAATGGGGTGCGGGGGGGGGCTAATTGTGATGAAACTAATGTCATCATACAAAAGACCATCATGACAGTGTTAAAAACATGTTTGATTTCCTAAAGTCTTTGTTAGACTCTGAATATAAAATCACAATAACTAAACTTCATAATGATGCAATGAAGGGATTTTGACTGGAATAAACTGGCATGTTAAATAACTCCAGTTTCATGTTATATCTGTAAGTGTTTGATTTTCCTTCTCATTGGGCGCTGGTGCGCTGAGTAGAGATTAGATAGAAAAGTCATTCAAATGAAAGTGAAGTTGATGCGATCAGATTTTCTTTTGAACTTTTATTTGCAGCATCCATGTTTTTCCCCACCTGCTTTATTTGTTCTTCATTATTCTCCATCACTCACAGGTTTGCCTGCGCCAGCATCACTGGGCCATTTTTAGAACAGCAGTAAGCTGTAAACAGTGTCACCATGGCAACGTCACAGAAACACGCTGATAAGTGAACTGGCATCTTGAATGATGACAAATAGATCCATAAGATGCTTGTGTCTTCAACAGAGAATGTGAAGCACGCAGGTGTCAGAATAAACTTCACAGACACAGACGATCTATCACACAAATACAGTATTAAACACTCGAAGGAACATCAATTTGGTTTTATCATTTTATTAACCCTCGTGTTCTTCTAAACCTCTGTGACTTTCTTTCAGGAGACATTTAGTCAAGTCTTAGGAATCATCGCTTAGACTCATTCTTATATTTTGGGGTTTGAAAGATTATTGGTTTTCACCGATCATTTCCCAAACCATTTCAATCTTACATTTCAGGTTCAAATCTCTTATGTATTTGAGTTTCTTTCTTCTTCAGAAGATATTTTAAAGAATGTCGATAATCAAACGACACTGAACTCCATTGACTTCTATTGTATTTAACACAAAACCACTGAGACATTTCTCAAAATATCTTCTGTTGTGTTTCATTGAAGAGAAAGACTCACATACAGATTTACAAAAACACGAGAGAGAACAAATGATAGATTTTATACCCTTTATAAGCTAAAGGTAAGTCATGATATGTTTAGTTTGGCTTGAAATCTCCATTGTGATGATCTTCTTTCATTAAGTACCGATCACAGAGAAAAAACAGCTCAACCTCTCAACATTTTATAAATGTTCTAAAATAGCAAAACTATATAAGAACAGTAAGTGTAGTGAATAGCGTGTCGTTTGAGTTTCTTGACGTGTAACATGTCATATTCTCTACATTCAGAAGAACCTCTGTGATCACATGTAGAGCTTTACATTTAAAGCTGAACGCTCGGTCGACCCACGAGACCCAAATACATCAGAAATCCATTTACATTATTTCTGTATCCGAGAACACATGAACACAAGAGAGCAGCAAACATCAGCCTCTATTCTAGATCCAAACACAGAGATCTGTCAGGTGCAAACTGTGCTTTAGGGATTTGTGTGGATGGAGACTTTTTCAGAAATATCATGACATTCTGACACGTGCCAATAAACATGTATGACTGTATTATTCAGAAAGACGCTTCTTTCAGATCAGTTTATAGCTTGAAAGAAATGATTGATGTCAGGTTGGCGAACGATCAACACATTTAATGTATAAAATCAGTTTAGCACCAGTTCTTTTTCAAGAGGAGTAACATGGTGAAAAATAAGAGTCCTCATGAGAATCCTTTAAGAGAAACACAGCATTGCTCACCTCTGTCTCACACATTTATTTTTGGCACATCGCACATTAAACCCGATGAATACATGTGAGAGATGTGTTCAGGTGTTGGCAAGGTGATAGGGAGAGAGAATGATATTTTAAAGTCCTCAGATTATAGAGACATTTAAAAGACATTGAAATTAAAGCGCCACACTGACACCTGCTGGACAATTCTGTCATTTCTCTCTTTCACCTTGACACGACATGTGAAAACATCAGATGTCATTAACATGAATGTCGACAGATTGAAATAGTTCATGATTACGACACATAACTTCTCACATCTTAGTGTGAAAGCAAACGAGTTCATGTTGTTATTGTTGAGATGTGTAATGATCAATGCTGAACTCTAGATGGCAGAAAGATTGTAGGATTTTGCTCCTAAAGCGAGTTTGTATTTAAACTTTGATGGAACAGATTATTTATGCTTTGAACAGGATTTCATTATTTTGATGCAAATATTTTACAAATCTGTCATGATGCAAAGCAGCTGTACATTGTGACACAAGTTTCATATATTGCTGCTATTTTAGGAATATCTTTATCTGGTGTATCTGTGGTTCTGTGTCATTTTTCAGACTCACACGGACTCTCTGATTAAAACTGTCCATCTGAGAAATGTGTGGATTTCTGTTTTGTTCCTCCGTCTCTGCTGTCCCATCTGATCTCTCTCTCTCTCTCTCTCTCTCTCTCTCTCTCTCTCTCTCTCTCTCTCTCTCTCTCTCTCTCTCTCTCTCTGTCTGTCTCTCTCTCTGTCTCTCTCTCTCTGTCTCTCTCTGTCTCTCTCTCTCTCTCTCTCTCTCTCTCTCTGTCTCTCTCTGTCTCTCTCTCTCTCTCTCTCTCTCTCTCTCTCTCTCTCTCTCTCTCTCTCTGTCTCTCTCTCTCTTCTCTCTCTCTCTCTCTCTCTGTCTCTCTCTTTCTCTCTCTCTCTCTCTCTCTCTCTCTCTCTCTCTCTCTCTGTCTCTGTCTCTGTCTCTCTCTGTCTCTCTCTCTCTCTCTCTCTCTCTCTCTCTCTGTCTCTCTCTCTCTCTCTCTCTCTCTCTCTCTCTCTGTCTCATTTATTCTCATGTTATTGTTACACTACTTTAAACTTTTCATGTGACACATAATGTTTTAAACAAAACAAAACCATTTACAGCACTTGAATGAAGTTTCTTTTTAGTGTCCATTTTAGTTGGATTGAAGAGAAAGAGAAGGGAACAGCTCGAGACTGTGCTGGAATCCAAAGGTTAAATGAATATAAATCAGCTGAAGGTCGAGCTGACACACACACACACACACACCTGCAGATTCTCTTCACTGTGTTTCTATGGTGATGTGTGAAGATGATTTGAGATTATAGGGAATAAAACAAGTTCACTTTCAAGACACATATATATATATATTTGTTGGTCCAGATAAATCACTGAATTCTCTCTCTTATAAAAGAAACGTGTATATGTTGAAATCCAGACAGAATGAGTTGCTTTACGTGTGATTCTTGAGCAACAGTTCACACAATTCTTCTTAAAAGGACAAGAAAGACAAACTTTCCACATCTCCATGGTGATGTGATCATTCCTGTCACGTCTCTCAGACGGGTTTTAACTCACACTGCTCTGTTCTGCACAGCTCATGCCTCACACATTTATACTTTACATCTGAAGTTTGTTCCCATCAATGCACCTTCTACATATTTCCACTGAACGTTTATTTTTAAAGCTTCTGTTAAAGTACAGAATTTGGGCACTTTAAAAACAAGACTTTTTCAAAAGTAGAGATGATTCAGTTGAGAAAGTTTGGATCTTTTAGGGGAAAATGCATGAATGTTAACAAAATTGAATGGTGTGTGTAGTGTAAAAGGTCTTGATCATGTTTAAAGGCTTGTCAGTGATTATACAAATTACATCATGACAACCAATGATGTTATTAAAACGCTCAGTCTTGATCAAACTGTTGATCTGAATTCAGCTGATAGACTTTGTAATGTTACTAGACATCAAAATGTGATATTCTAGTAAACATCAGTTAACTGGAGAACACTTTGAAGATAATAAACGGAAACAAGAGACTTTTGTAAATAAACCTACTGTAAAAAAACTGTAAAAATGCTCTGAGTTTTCCCAATTGCTTTGTGACGGTTATTTGAAGCAGTGGATCTCAAACCGGGGGGCCCCAAGATGGTTCCAAGGGGTGCCACAGATTTTGTGGCATTTTATGAAATATAGAAATTTAGCAATACATTTTAAGCAATCAAACATCAGAAAAATAAGCCCACCAAACAAATGAATAGATGTTTCAGAATTGTGTTTTTGTTTTAATTAAAATTCCAAGTTTAAGATTATGAGTCATTATTTGGGGGCCACAAAGCAATGCACTCTACACAAAGGGGGCCTCACAACAAAAAAGTTTGAGAAGCACTGATTTAAAGGGTCACTGAAGAATTGAAATACCTGTCATAGGTACGAACAGACCCAGACCCTGAACAAATGTTCCCGCGAATACTGCTTTCACTTGTTTCTTTCTTCAATTTTTCATTCACTTACAGCCATTTGGCATCTTCTGAAAGGGGTTGTGATTCGGGTACTTTGGGCTCCTTGGATACCAAATGCTGGTTTACTGGATCAATGACCGCTGGACCAAAAGCTCTGAAGTTCTACCATGAATAACAATGAGATTCAAACTCAATTTCGCTCCATTTCCTGAAGAGCAGAGAAAACATTCTGTATTTCAACAGCGATACGATTCTCACATTATTCAGAATATCCGATCATATATCAATAATTGTGCCGCAGAAAAGAGAACACTTGACCGATGTGTCAGGCAAAGTTAGACATTGGTGTAATGATGAATATTTGATATGCTAATGTTGTCAGTTTTCTGCGGCTCAAGAGTCACATGACCGATAGAGCACAGATGATTGGTTCAATAAACCTGAGAGGCGTGTCTGGAGGGGCGATGGGGTACTTCATAAAAGAGAGAAGCCCTGAGGTGTGTCATGCCCCAAATTCTGGTTTGAATAGGAAATATGTCATAAGCAAGAAGAAAACATGGCTCTCAACAAGCTGTTAAGTATTTCAATTCTTCGTAGAATTAGTAGAAGAAGTTTTGCCTGAAGAAATATCAATATTTTATTATTGTTGTTTTTATTCCTTTACCAGAAGTATACAACAAAGAACAAATGCACAAAACATGTCAGAATGTACACTGTTAAAATTTGCACCTTAAAAAACAGAAAGTAACTGGCAGTGCGGTTGCCAAGAAGTTAATGTTAAATTAACGGTGCCTTGCTGTCGCTTAAATTGGTTCCTGTTTTTGCAAAAACACGACACAGATACAATAAAAAGGTGATAAGGACAAAATGATGTCTACTTTGATTGTCAGAACAATTACAGCATGATAGAAAATAAACGACATACATTTGCAAAAAGGATGAGGGCTTGCTGGGTCTCAGAGAAGTGAGACATCAGAAGGTGGATGATGCAGGAGGTCTGGGTGCAGTGACAGGACTGTCATGACATAAGCATTAGTGGGTTTGTTGCTGAAGAAGCCCACAATAGCTCAAAGCTCCAGTGCATGTTGAACTTCAGCTTTAAATGAGCATAAAGCATCATGTTATCATTATTCATATTTGAAGTCATCGATTCATATCAGTCACCGGTGCTGTGCTAATAAACTAGTATTCTATCAACAAACAACAAAATAAAATACAGCCAAAGCAGCCAAATGAACGTTTTAACATATGTGTTGCTGGTTTCAGAAAGAGAGTCAATATCCAAATGAAATCTCTTCCCCTTTTAACTATACAGTGTAAACTTGTGTAGATGAATTCTGTGACTTTAACCTTTTAATCGTTTTCACATAAACAGTTTATTCGTCATCATTTGGCGCTTTTCCACAACGAGAAGAGGACAATTGATAATAGAAAAAGTAAATCTTTCTAGAAAAAATATGATGAGATCTTTCATGTACCATGATTTATATTTCTGTAGCCTATTATCTTATATATATATATATTTGCTTTTTTGTCCTATGATGGTGTAAAATTGCCTTCATTTGTTTATAATATGCCTTTCGGAATTGTTCTAGATTCTAAGGAATGTATGTTTGCGCTTTTGTTATTGAATAAAAAAAAATAATAAAAAAAGAGGCGCCGCGCAGACTGTTCGGTGGATGACATCAAGTATCGCGGAGGCAAGTCGAAATCGCACCTTTCAAATTGCTCTCGCGATACCTGACGTCATACCACGATTTGTCTGCGCAGCCCCGCGCGATGTCCAAAAGCCTTTTCTGTTTGCCGGGGGTGGGTAATCCTCGCTGCTGACGTCACACAGCACGGGTTGATACCTCGCGCACTCAGAGCTCGCGGTTGAGTGACACAGTGAACGCTCGAGGAGTCAGAGTCCCGTTATCCGTTAAACCGCGACTGCAGCAGAAGCTCCGGGACTCTTGAGAAATGGGTACGTACACCTGAAACTTTACCGATTAATGTCGTACAAAAGTTCGGCGTCGCTTTGAGACGTCTGTGAGAAACATCGCTTTGTTTTCTCTCGCGAGGCTGTTTGCTTTTCTGCGGTTTTGTGAGGAGTTTTCCTGCCGTTAGCATGTGTTGCATGTGTTGCATGTGTTGCATGTGTTGCATGTGTTGCATGTGTTGCATGTGTTGCATGTGTTGCATGTGTTGCATGTGTTGCATGTGTTGCATGTGTTGCATGTGTTGCATGTGCTGCAGCTCTCGAGATCAGCGAGATTATGGATTATAGAGATTTACCTCACGAGCTGCGGAGCGGAGCAGCTCGAGCGAAACTTCTCGTCAACAACAGCAGCAGCAGCGGCGGAGCGCACTACACAGTGCGCGAGTCTGAATGTGTAGTTTACTAACTCTCCGGCAGTAATGACAATAACACATCAGTGTCTTGTGGTGATTGTGTTTGAAAGCGAAGGGAAGAGAAATGACTTTTCCATTGTCTCATCTGCTTTCTGAATCTATGCATCGCATTGGGAGCACATGTCTTTCCCATCATGCACACTTCACATGCATCGCATTGCTCGAGCCATTCTGTCTTTGTGCGAAACAAAGCGCACCGTTCAAGCCATTACTGTCCTGGACCCAATCCAGTGACCCTTTTAAGGGTCCATCCGTCCACATGCTGTTCTCGCTCAACCTAATGTCCAAGGTGTTTCTAAATATTTACAAGTTGTTTATAAGAGTAGGGAATGATGTGGTATCAGTCACTGAAGCTGATTCCATGGATGTTTATCACTGTTTTAAAGCTTCAGACCGAATTATGGGCTTTGGGACACTATGAAGGGCTCTGGGCCAGATGGGCCGCTCACATTCTGACCTCAGGAATCTGTTGAACACTCACTGGCGTCTCTTGGTTATCACATGAACCTGTTTTCTGCCGTTATTAGTGATGTGATGATTCACTCAGCTCACGATGCCATTTTAATATAAAAAATGAACAACTGCCCTTTTATCGTTTCTCTAATGTCTTTTATGTCAAATAATGTCAGTTGAAAAAGGAATCGTCACTTGTTATAATAGCCGTTATCATTGGCACAGACTGCACACTTCTTAACATTAATGTAGTAATTCATTTCAAACACAACTGAAGGTTCTTCTGGCTAAAGGCTCTTGGTCATAGACTTCAGTTCTCTTTCTGTTAGGGTCTATTAAAGAAAAAGTGCACTAGTCTTTCCAGTCCTCAATAAAATGTGTAACATGAATGTAGGGATTTTTATGTGAGTCACGATGATGAAATTTGGCTCACGATTAATAGTCTATGAAGTAATGATTGTGATGTCTGTTAAAAGGCAATTATAACGATTAATTACAATTGATTTATTCAATTAATAAAATATAGATACATTAAGAAAGTTCTTTCAATAACTAGCATTCCCTAAAGAGTGACCTTAAGATAAGACGGTCTTAACAGAACAAGATGAGATATGAGGATAATGTCGTCTTTGTGTGTAGTTGCAGCAAATCTGGAATCAGTTTAATAAAACTCATAAAGTGCAAATCTGATACAACTCAAATGATGATGAAATGTCATTTGAACGTAACTGCGACGGATTTACAATCATTGCAGTTGTCTGAAATAATTGCGACAGCCCTACGCACAAGTTTACTGTATGGATTCAGAACACACGAGCTAGAGATTTGATTAGAAATAACACGAGCAGATGATGTTGGAATATGATTTGTTACATGACATAATGATCCATAACCCCTATTTCCTATGAATCTTTTTATTTGATTGTTTTTATCCGCAAGTACTGTATTTCCGTAAGTGAAATGACGAGGGCTTTCTTCAAAGGCATGGTGTGCTTGTGGGTTGGACAGAAAGTTTTGGGATTTGATTTGGCTCTTCACAGCTGCATTGGTTTGTTCTCTCTCACAGTAAAGGCTTCTTTGTGTCTAATTCATCGGCCGTGTCTTTGTGTGACTCCAGAGACTGTTAACATGAAGTAGTTCCAGTGAGCTAGAAAGTCCTGAGAAGAAGAATAATGCCAGTGAATCGAGCGAAGTTAGTTCAGCGCTGCATCTGTGTGATATCCACTCTTACTCTCATCATAGAGCTTTATTTTAAAGGTTTGTGAATGGACAGTGTTATTTTCTGTTGGTGAACTGTGATTCTTGTTTTACGTCAGACAGATGAACTGTGTTGTGGGATGAAAGAAGAGGCTGATCAATAAGAATGGCACGATAGTCCCAGAATGAGAGTTTTGTGTCAATTCTGTCTTAATGATTTTTAATGACTCTCATTGCTTTAAACTTGATGTATTGAATATTTGTTACAAAGATTTTCTAATTGCAGTTATAACACGGCTCGTTGGAATGCTTGATTCTGATTGGCCTGACGCAACATTTGCAGGTTGGTTATTCCCAGATAACAACCTCTCAAAACTAATAACACACGGTAACCCAGATGCAGCAAATCATATTGACAGTTTTTTTTACAAATTGAATGTAAATTGGTCTTTTAATAACAAACAGTATATGACATTATATTTACAAATTATTTAACTAAATTGCCTGTTTGTGACATTTTGAATGTCATTTCTTGCCTTAAAACCGAAAGTAAACGGCTTTTTATTGGGGAAGGTCTGCATTCGGTAAAAATGAGCTCTAAAATATTTGATATTCACAATTCATGTCCAGTTTTTTTGGTCATGTGGCAAGTTGCCGTGTAATAAGCTGAATAATATACAAGCAGCTGGCTGTTATCGTGAAATAAGCCCCTTCAAGACCCTCCGCTTAATGTCCTGATCACACTGTCAGGGCTTATTTCTGCCACTACAACCGGCTGCCTGTATAATCCCTTACTTAGACGAATATTGAGCTGGAAAACACAGAAGAAGTTTTGTCATTGCCTTCGCAAAATGTCTTATTTGTTATTGGATGATCAGGGGAATTTAATAGACTACCTTTATTTAATTCAGCGTGGCTATACAAATAGAGTAGACATATGGCATACTTTTAAAGGGACAGTACACTGCATGGCATTCCAGACACTTTCTCAAAATTGATGCTTGTTTCTGCCTGGTGCCTGTATATTCCCAGAAGTTGTGTAACCAATCAGAGAGGAGCTTGTGATTTCAGCCAGCTTTTTGGTTTATAGTGGGCCACAAGCATCATGCGGTCAGTAAAGGGACTGTGGGGGGTCGTTGTTGGGTTTGTCATCTGTAACTGAGTCTTGAATTCTTAATGAGATGTGGCTTCCATTAGCCACAGGAGTTTAACAGATTTGATGAGATAAACAGCACTGTTTTGTTTTCCACTCTTCTCCGTCTCTTATGGACACATTTCTGCATGACGTTCACCATACTGGACTGTTGGAAAGTTTGAGTCACGTAGCATTCACACTTGGCCTGTATTGCCTCAGTGTTGACGGCACCCAGAACTGAGAACATACTTATAATAAAATAGCATGATTTGATTTAGAGGAGAGTTTAAATCTCATGGGTGTGTCTGTGTTGTTTGATTTGGATCTAGTATCACATTTGTCGATTGTTGGGGTAAATATATCATCATCGGTCTGTTTGTCAGATTCAAAATCATTTTTAGGGTCTGTCTGTTGACTCCCCTGATGTGGGTGACTTCTCCCTTACAGACCACCTGACTCTCCCACTTTACATGATAGAAGTCAATATACCACTCCATTCTCCATCTGAAGTGTTTTGGCATGTGCTTATATATTAACTTTAGACTCTTAAACCCTGATGTGTGTTGAGAGACTGATGGCCCGTGAGCAGAAACAGAAGTTGAGATGTTGTTTCTGCAGCTTTGAGAGAAGTTCAAGGTGTCGAGATGGAAAGTTCAAAGCAAATGTCACATTTAGTCACATGACTGCGACACATTCATCTCATCCTGTCATCCTGTCCTTTCATCTCCTCTCCTCATGTTCTGGCTTCTCATCTCCTCTCATCCTCTCTATTCTCCTCTCTTCTTCTTCTCCTCGTCTCCTCACATCCCCTCTCATTTTTTCTTCTTCTATCATCTCCTCCTCTCCTCTCTTATTCTCCTGGGAGCTTGCTGGTTTTGTCCTTCATGTTTATTTGTTTCGTCTTCTAATCACAGGGCACACAAAGAGGGACATTGTGAACTGTGATATGAAATTATATGGCAGTGTTTGTGCTGAGTGGGAGTGCTTGCTCAAGCGTGGCCAATTTTCCTCACATTTGGTCATCAAAGGGCCATTCACAGGCATAAGAGCGAGGCCGATTTGTGCTCCTTTATAAAGAGTGGTTTCGGTGATTCCATGATTGACAAAAAACCTTTCAATAAGATCAGCAATGTTTGTTAAAACTGTACAGATGAGATCTCCATTGATGCTACTTTAAGGTCTTGACTTCTTGAACCCTGATGTCAGTGACACAGATGTAGTTGTTATTTTAGACTGCTCAATAGTAACAATTTCTCCTTATAACCGAATGGAGATTGTGAAAGTTACTTTTTTAATATCTTTGATCTTTCTGTTTGCAAAAGATAATTTCATAAACCAAAAGAAGTCACCCTTGTCGTTTTAAAATGCCAAAGCTAACAAAGCAAGACTACATAAGTCTTTTAATAAATCCTTTTTAGTTTCCTTTAACTTTAAAGCCATCATTCACAAATTTAGAGCTTGAAACCTACATTTTACAATTATAGTTAATTGTAAACAAATCTTTTTGATGAAAATTGGCCACGCTTGAGCAAGCACTTCCACTCGGCACAAACACGCGAGCTGCGCAGACACGCGTCTTTTATGCAGACTCAGTACAAACTCCACAGTTATTAAGTCAGGCCAGTCTTATCTGTACAGTAGTGATGCGCGGGTCATCTCATAACCACGACGGGTAAAGAAATACAGTGGGGCAGGCTGATACAGTGGCTGGGGCGGCCAAATAAAAATGGGACCTGCGGGTTGGAAATAAACCTGACCCGCCGGGCATCACTGCTGTACAGAGCAAGCTAATATGTCCCTTAACTTTTTTCATATTTGTTTACAATGCGATTTGCAGAAATAATACAATCTGTTGCATGAATTAATGTTACACACGTTAGACATTCACTTGCTTCAACTTCACTCTTCTAGTTGGATTTACTGTTGATTCAAAACAAATATTTGTTTTTGTGAAAGCTTTGTTCAAATAAATCACACTGTGCTCTGCCTTTTGTCACTTGTGGATGGTATTGATGAGAAAGACCGATTCTCTTTCCCAGGATGACCTATTTACATTCCTGTGTGCAGAGAACAGTAACCAGGACATGAGAATAACAGATGTGTAAAAAGAGATGGAAATCAGTCACTCTCAGAAAATCTTATATAAGGGTATATGTGTAAGAAGAGTTCACGGTAATGCAATCTATTTTCTGCTGGAAATATGTACATGGTAATGTCTATTTTTAGATAATCCAGTGAATGAAATACTTCACAAATAAATGTATCTCTGCTGGTTCAGTCATTATGGTCTGTCCTGCTGCATTAGTGTAGTCACGTCTGTTCAGTGCTGGATGATTCAGGATTATAGGGATTTGAGTGAAAATGAAAGGAATGTAGTGTCATTTTTTCCAGTATTATCATCTTTTTAAACTCTAGCAGGGTCTGTTTTCCTCTGTGAGTTTATTGGTCAGATCTCAGAGGTCTTAAATGATCTTCTGTCCTCCTGCGCTCGTATTTCTTGATGTTTAATGGAAGACTCCATATTTGCCACCAAAATAAGGAGGATATATTTCCTCTTTCAGATTTCTGTGCTCGGGGTTTGAACTGTCTAAGTGAAAGTTATCGGGAATGCGGATTTAAAGGGAGCTGAAAGGCCTGGAGTTCTTGGCATGGGGCCTGTGGAGCACATTCAAGACTTCACAGATAGCTCTTTGTGTTTCACTCATTTACTGTCGCTGTGACCAGACAAAAGCTTCAGAATCTCTTCATTTGGCCAGCGAGGAGCCCTCAGCATATGAATGGATGGATGGAAATACCACAGACTCTAAATTCACATCCGCACTGCAACAAAATCTTTTGGTTAAGCAGTATCTGTCTATTGTCCAGGGAAATGATCTAAAACTCCTTAAACCTAAATTAATTTACCTATGTTCTAGTTCATCTAAAATGTATGTTTTGTATTTCTGATTTTGCAGTGTGTAATGAAAAGCTGAAGTTTTAAAACAGTCAGTTTTCACATGTGAGTGTATTTGTGCAAAAAGTTTTAAATACAGCGTTGAGTTGTTGTGAGGGGTTGCCAGGGTGTTGCTATGTGGTGTTTTGAGAGAGTTGCTAGGTTGCTAGATCCTCAAATCTATGTAAGGGAAAATATACAGGCAGCCGGTTGTTATGGCAGAAATAAGCCCCGACAGTTTGATCAAGACCCGATGTGAAGCGGAGGGTCTTGTATCACACCGAAGAGGCTTATTTCGCCATAAAAGCTGGCTGCTTCTATTTTATCCAGGTTATTACATGAGAAAAAAAACGGACATGAAAGTGTATTAGCTCAAATTATGCTGACCTTCCGTGCAGGAAAAAACTTTAACTTTTGGTTTTAAGGTAAGAAATCACATTCAAATGTCACGAACAGGCAATTTGGTTTAATCATTTTAAAATATAATGTCATTTATTTTGTCCAAAAAACCTGTCAGTATGATTTTCTGCATCCAGGTTACCGTGTGTTATTAGTTTTGAGAAGTTGTTATCTGGGAATAACGAACTTGAACTTGCAAATGTTGTGACTGGCCAATCAGAATCAAACATTCCAACGAGCCGTGTTATAATAGGCTATATTCCTGATATGACTTGTTGCAGAAGTGCCTAATGCTTTTGTTTGAGCAATAGTAATAGCAATTGTATAATTTTTTATTTCTTGGTGATGGGGTCGTCAGTTGCAGGCTTATATCAGTTTTGTTTTTAAATGAGGCTGTCAGTTGTTTCAGGACAGGATTAGGGGGGCTCATTATTTGGACTCTCTGTAAATTCCACTGTGATTTCCAGAGACCCTTGAGTCCCGCCAGCAGAGCTGAAGAAAGTTACATAACACATCCGTGATTCACCTTCTGGTAGAAATTAAGCATCCAGCTGCTTGTGACTGCATCAGTCATGCAGTCACTGCTTTATACAGCTGCTGTTTGATGTTCATTTCCCAGCGAATCTTCAGGATCTTCCTATAATGTGTGTAAAGATCATTTGGCCCAAACTGACCATATCACGAACAGCATCGTGACATTTTTCTCACACAAAACGACAGCTGTGTGAAATTCAATATCGTGTGAGTTATCCGTGTGTTAGAAGCTTGGCAAATAGGAAAGTTTAAATAAATAGTTTTGGGAAGTTAAAAATGACTTTCGGTAAGCTTATTCAGTTCTACTATTTATAAGCGTTTTACATGAGAGAAAATCACATGACTTTATGACTTTTACATGAAGTGAATAGACTGGGGGATATTTATTTATATAAAGGTGAATTACTCCTTGATGAAATGGTGACCAGGTTGAGCTCATGTGACAAACCCTTTCTTTTACTTATACTGTATATTCATTCAATTCTATGTGTCAGTTACTCAATAACAGTGTAGATGAAATTCAGAATTAGTGAAACTCAGATTATGTGTAAACACCTTGTGCTTAAAATGTGATATATGTGTTTAATAGACAATTAGTGGAAAAAGGCTTTTCTAAATAGTGTGTGATTTGACACGTGGATAATTCATGAATGTATTCAGGCATGCTATCTGTCTGTCTCTGATTCACTGTGGCTTACAACAACCACCGGCATTTCACTCTCATGGCAGTCATTTATTCATTTCATTTAGCTTTCACACCAAACATACAGTTTTGTGCATAACACACAACACGTGATTAGCATAGTTCTGTAACTCATCGGTCATCATTTATTTACATGCTATAGACTTGATAGTGATGCAGGAAAACCTTAACAAGAAGATTCTGTTTTCTTAAAGAATTGTTCAAGTCACTTGAGGCATAATATTACTCGCCACGGAGTCATTTTCACAGTGAGTTATTTCAAAGATATTAATATTAACAAGATGCGCATCTGCCTTTTATAATGAATGGCGAGGAATGCACCGCTCAATATGGCCGCTCTAGCAAAGGAGCTCCCGCCTTCCAGTAAAACGAGCCAATCGTCAATCAGCAAAGACTGACAAATCTCTGAGGCGGGGCTCTCATGAGGCTCTTGCCGGCTTGGCACAGTATATCAGGCGACTTTTTTAAGGACAATTTAAGCTTAGCGAAAATATAGGATGCACGATATATGTTTTTTTTTAATGTTATTGGCATCGGCCGATACTAAAATTTATTATATTAAATTTACGATGTATTAAAGTAGATAAATCTTAAATAATTTGATCTGGTTAAACTTCTTCAACTGCTCGCAGTTAAAACACAGTACAGTACTGTCTCTCTGATCATTCACTTCATGATGTTAGCAAAACATTGTTGATGTAGGTACAGTACGTAGATATTTATGAATGTGTAAATTATAAGAACAAAAGCGTATTGTTTGAATGCTGTCTGTCTTAAGACCTGTTAGACATGTGACTATTGAACATTTTTTTTCTGGAAGAACATATAACTTTAATATGTTTATTAAATATACCAGGAAATTTTTAAGGTTAAATAGTCGTTAGATTGTGTAAAGTAGGCTTGTTACATAATTTTCAGGGGAAAAAACAGAACTAATGGTTTTCTGCAGTGAAAATAAAAAAGTAGTGGACCACTTTTTGACTTTTGTTTCAGGGTATTTTATATTAATATTTAGATACTGTATATCAGCCAATATGTTGGTTATCGGCTTCCGATGTTAAAGAATTAGCGTTATCGACCTAAATTTACATATCGGTGCATCCCTATAAGAAATATACATGCTATGACGAAAATTGCTGCCCAGAGGCATTGCAAACATGGCAGCCGAGTGGCACGACTTCCATAAAGGGACTTTGATTATTTTACCATAGTGCCAGGCATTCCAGGGTTAAAATCAGAATGAAGTAAATATGTTAATATAAGTAGTTAAACAATTTTTTAAATAAAAAGTTCTGTTCCTCATGTGCCCTCTGAAGCCTCATAATTGTCTTTTTAAGGGGAGAACTTGTACCCTTATTGTGTCGGTGTGTGTTACGATGTTAGTTCAAATCTCTCTCACAAGATGAAGCCTGCATTTAATTCTGCATTCTTCAAGCCAATCAATGGGGCAGCTGTTTGCGCTCATGAATATTCAATGAGATGAGATATAGTCGACTGCTTAGATTGATTCAGTGTTCAACAAGTCTGCTAGTATTCTGTATGAATAGACATGTAGAAGAACAGTGAGACTCAATCGACAAATGATAGAAAGTGTTTGAGAGTACAGTACAGATATAATGATTAACTTTTACACATCAGAAAAGATGATTGTTAATGTTTTAATAAAAGCACATGCTCTTATTTCTTTTCAACGGCTTTGGAATTAATTGGATTAAAGAGAAAAACATTGGCAAAGCAACCTTGTCTGTTTAAAAGTTAGTTTTTTATGATATTTTGTTGAAAATCAGCCAATTAGAGCTCAGAACATTTGTGAACTCTTTCAATAGTGTTTAAAAAGCATCTCGGGGTGACACCTAGGGTAGGGATGCTCCGATCCGATATTCGTATCGGGTATCGGCGTCGATACGTAATAAAATTCTAGATCGGGTATCGGTGCAATTTGTCACCGATACCCGATCTGACATAAAATTTGTGCTAGACGATGTAAAAGTTCATGGAGACACCGGCGCTTAAACTCTCTCGTGGGCGGCTGCGCATTGCGCAACGTGCGACATCATACGCTAGCAACGTGCGACATCATACGCTAGCAACGTGTGACATCATACGCTAGCAACGTGCGACATCATACGCTAGCAACGTGCTCTGTACGTAGTGCACGTGAACAAGTGAACAAATAGCAGCGAACAGCATGGAGCGAGCCAAAATATCTGTCATTTGGAGTTATTTAACAACAGCTACGCCAATAAGTTCCACCGCTTTCATTGTTATGGATGGGCAACCGCTGTCCGTCGTTGCGAATAATGGCTTCAGACTCCTTATAAACCACCTGGAGCCGCAGTACGACACGCCGAAGCGTAAATATTTAACTCTACCTTGAACTGTACCGAAAAGTCAAAAAGCAAACACATATCATAAAAAATTAAAGATGTCAATGCGGTGAGTTTTACAACAGATATCTGGAGCTGCGACGTGTCGCTTTTAAGTTTAACCGCACACTGGTTGGATGAGAATTTTGTGCCACAAAATGCCACGTTAAATGCAACAAATATGTGCAGTTTTACTCAGCTAGGGAAGCTAGTGTTTTATTCATCTGTTTCTGTGTTGGATGTTAAATTTTATTTTCACTAAACTTTAGTTTAGTTAAGTGGACTTTGCTTTAGTGACTAAAGCATTAAAAAGATCTGATTCATGTTATTTTGAATATCTAAAGCAGTAAAGCTAGTACTTTTTTGCTCAATTTCAGCAGCTTTTTTTTGCGAATTGATTTTTTTATTATTTTTGCACTTTCTTAAAAATTATTAAGAGATTTTGTTTCCATTTATTTATACCCGTTTATCAAGCTAGTGAAGCTGTTGTTATATTCAGCTGCTTAATTTGCACTTTAATTTTGAATGTCTTTTGTCCAAAGATAGTGAACACTTTTGTTTTATTTTTCATTTGTTTTGCACCGGTGCTGGTTTAATAAACTATTTACTAAATTTGTGAATCATTAGTTTGTTATTTTGTTTTACGGGGTCAGGAAATTTATGTTAAGTCGAGCCTGATGTCTTGCACAGCAATGCACATAGTTTATTA
Organism: Barbatula barbatula; assembly: GCF_947034865.1. Lineage (NCBI taxonomy): Eukaryota > Metazoa > Chordata > Actinopteri > Cypriniformes > Nemacheilidae > Barbatula > Barbatula barbatula. The sequence goes on from NC_136772.1 coordinate 526,980, forward strand.
AGTAATTCTGCACTTTAAAATTTTTACCTTAGTATCGGATCGGTACTCGGTATCGGCCGATACTGAATCTCAGGTATCGGAATCGGTATCGGAAGCAAAAAAGGTGGATCGGAGCATCCCTAACCTAGGGTCGGGTACCGGTACCTACTGTATTTTTTTCTGTTAACTGGACCGAATCAAAACGCAAATTTCCGTGCCTCATTTCTGTGCCACTTAAATGCTGACTGATCCGTCTATTGAGACATTTGCCCTCATTCACGTAAACGAAAGTCGGAAAGCTCAGATCAAACAAACCCAACACATCCTACAAAACGGTTAAACGGATCGCAAATGATCTGTGATCCGCATGGATCGCGCTCACCCCACGCATGACCCGTAGATTCATCATAGTGTAAGACAGTTCTCTCTCCATCCCTCCATCAGCATTCATCACCTGGCGCAGTCTTTAACATGTGTTTTATTTTGACCGGTCATCGACGCTCCCACAATAGACACTTGATTTCAGTGAAAACAGGTAAATGCACCTGAAATAAACTCTCAGGGCAACTCTGGGTCCTCATACAGTGAGACACAATCCATGAGCGTTAACTGTGCAACACATTCACTGATACACGCAGAACCAGCAAATGACGGAAAGCAGGATGATTCTTTAACATGTGAAGTCAATAACCAATATATTGGCCGATATACAGTATCTAGATATTAATGTAACATTTCCCGTAGACTGAAACAAGTGCACGACTGCTTTTATATATAAACTGACAATTTATCGGACTGTATCGATATGGCAGATTATTTATCGTTCATCCCAAATTGTTTTAGATATAATGAGAGTGAAAATGGAACATTTTTGATGACTTTACTGTCGGATGTTTCTCCTAGAAAAACAGTCCCGAAATCTTTCAAGAGAGATCTCAACAATGTCTCAAACTAAGCTCAGATTTCAAATTTGTGTCGTGTTTTTATTTCTCCAACCAATTTTATATCCAGGGTTGTTACCTGAATGAACTCCCATCACATTTTCCAATATTTGGCATGTGGAAATGTCATTAAACATATAATTTCCATGTAAGAAACTGTGATATTCTGTCATTAACAGCATGAACCGGGTCAACAGACATCGATTGACATAGAAAGTTATTTGGGTTATGTCTCTGACAGTGAAATCAATGCCTCGCTCTTGAATATTCCTTTCATACGGAGTGTGCACTATGAAGTGGGTCAGTCGGAACTGTTGTGCTGTTTGTACAGGGCACAAAGTTGCTGTCTGTCCGTTGTTTTTCATCTAGTTTGTGTGTTGAAGAAGATCGTTCAATGATCTTTCTTCAGTTCATCTTCTTCAGAGTGTTTGTGGGAATCTCTGCTCTCTCATGGCACATCTCATCTGCATCTCCTTGTGAAGCTGAATGTGTGTGTGTGAGGCTCTGGTGTTCATGAGAACCTTCTGTTTTGTGTGTCACAGCGTCCTCGGATGCTCACGGGTGACTGAACACTGACAAACACAATACAGCCCTCATGCGTTCACTTCTCAGCCCTTTGACACCCTCACAAACACCACAACCAATAGAGTTCCAACGCTTTAATATTTAGAAACCAATGTAGAGTTTTATCTTCCTATACTTGAGAACAGAGGCCGTATTCTTAAGGCTGCTTGCTTAAAAGCCATTCAGGACCAATCCGAGAGCAACTTTGAGCAAGGAAAAGACAAAAACTTGTATCTTAGTGAGGAGGAGGGGCTGTTGCTATGTATGACACAGTCTTTTGAAGACTGTGATTGGTTGGTTGCCCAAGAAGAAAACAAAAATATTTTTTACGGATGGGGTCTAAGTTTACACGCGACTGAACAATGCTAAAAAGCGTTGCGTTTTGTATGTGTGTTTACAAGGAAACTGGGTTTTAGGGGATTGAAAACGCCACCATTTTCGACTCCATGTAAACTGCTAGACAGAACTTTCTGAAAACAATGACGTCACACACATGCGTACTACGAGCTCAGTTGCACAAGTACAGCCAAAACAATATGGCGGCTTCCTGTACTGTGAGCTCTCACTGCTGGACTATGTATTAACATTTCACCAGCAAATAATAAGACCAGCGGAGACGCACGATTTACCTTCCCCAGACATTAAACACACATACACGTAATAAAAAGCACATTTGGCTTATAGCCGTGTATATGCCAAGGCACGTCCTGTTTATTTACACAACTTTACACTACAGCATTTTTATCCGTTTTCCTGGATCCGTGTAAATGCAGAGCGTTTTGATAACGCCGTCATGTGTACGTGAATCTTTTCAAAAACGAAGGAAGGAAAAACTTTTCAGTTTGGCCTAAGTAGACTTTTCATGAATATGTGACCAGATCTATTATGTGGGAAAATCCTGAATGGAATCTGTTGCTCTTTAAGTCAAATCATGAATGTGTTCGTATTAGCTTTCCATTTTTACTACTATAATATTATAACAATTATTTAGACATTGCAATGGTAACTTTGCAATAACTGAGCGATTTTAAGACTTTATGTATGTTGTATGTTGGTTGTGTAATTTTCAATTTACGTTCATATACATTTTATTATTTTATCTTCAATATAATCTAATTATCAGGGAGAAGGTCTTGATTGATGTGATGGAACATAATCGATCATATAGATGAAGTTGTAATTGTTAAAGTTGACTATAATGTTTGTTAACATTTTATTACTGACGAAGGACAGCGATGCTGATATTTTCTTTTCTTTCAGCCTCCATTCATCTTTCTATTTGGCCTATATGTTCATCCTTCATTTGCTTTCTCCTTTGTTTGTTTATTTGGCTGTTCTTACGTTTCTTTTCTTTCTTTCTCCCGCTCATTGGGCTGGTCTCCTCCTCCCTCGTCTCTGTATTTTCCGCATCCTCCGTCCGTTCCGTCCTCCATTGTCTTCTCTGTGGTTCTCAGGGGCCGGGCAGCAGATGGAAAGCTAGTTTGTGCTGTGTTTTTTAATATGATAATATATTCGGGGGGGTGTTGTGGGGGTCTCTTACGCCTCTTTGCATTGTGCTGGTATGGGAACGTGTCTGTGATTTTCTGCAGACGTGACCGTCTTCAGTCGGATTTTGACTTCTTGTGGGTTATGAGTTCTTCGTTGATGTGAAGTCAAGGCAAAGAGAAAGACAAGAGAGTGCATACGGACAGACAGACAGACAGACAGACAGACAGATAGATAGAGGAAGAGCGAGAGATAGAACAGACAGAAAACAGAGGAGAAGAAGCAGAAGGTGGATTTTTGTTGGTTTCGTGTAGAACAGCCATGGAAACATCGTATGATGACACTGAAGATGAACAGCAGGAGAAACAAGGTACCAATAAATCTCACATCACACATCTTGCACATCGATGCTTCATTGTGATGAGCCTCAGATCATTGTGAGATGGTCAATGCCGTTTGTGTTTTCTTCATCATCACACGGTTGTAGATATTTCATTGTTTTTAATTCTGCGTTTGGTAGTGTTATGTAATACATCAGCCTTGTCAGCGGTCCAGAAGCACGCAGGTCTGTTATTGTCGTATCGTCAGATTGACATGCCCATGAACGATATGTTCATCAAAACATGCTGGGATTGGTCGCCTCGCATGTCAATCACATCAGCTCTTATTCTCTTGAAAGAGGGTGGGTCCTTCCACCAAAAGAGAGAGCACCAATGAAAAGACATGAAGCTGAAAAAAAAGACGTTATACTCGCGCAAATGTCTTTCTCTGAATTCAATTTCACTTTATTGTTGGAATTTCTTCCAAAAGTTGTCTTGCGTCCCACAACGCTACTGTCTAACAATGATTCATGTCCATGCATTAATACACATCCACATCACACACAATAACATCGGCAATACCCATAGACCCCCATTCATTTAGAATCCCAAGATCTACTTTAAACTCTGATTTATTAATTTTATCAACTGATGCACAAAGGATTTATGTAGCATGTTCAGCCTAGCGTACGATATTCTCAATCTTCTTTTTTGAAGGCAGTAGTTGGTATTCCTCGTATAGAATATGGGAAGGATCAGCCATGATTTTATCTGTCAGAGACAATATTGTTCTCATTTTATCATACAGCTTAATACAACCGTATGAAGCGCAAAAGAAACCACGAGCATGGCATGCAAAGTATGAAATAAAAGTAAAGGATCTGAAATCACATAACTGCTACTTGGTTTGAGCCTGGGAAGGTATGATATTCATATCCATCCTCCATCAACAGTTCATGGTAATATAACAGTGAGGGAAAAACTGAAGAATCTTCTTGAGCAACAGAAACACATCCTGTTGACTAGAATAATCTATTAAAACATTCAAGGTTGTGAGAGTTTACCGGAGAGGTCTTTCTACCAAGATGTGTGTGTGTGTGAACACATCTGCACATCATCATCTCTCCAGAGAACATCACTCGACACATCAGCATGAAGCTGGCAGATTGCTTTGGTTTGTGTCCAGTGGTATTCTGTGTCTGGACGTCATACTGTGATGGAGTTGTTTTGTGTAGAAGTGTCCGGAAGTGTTGACCGCTCAGTGATGCTGAGATGTTGAGTACGGCTCCTCTTCTTCATTCTCATCCTCTTCTCTATTGTCTCTTTAAATCCTCTCTTCTGGACTGTGAGAAGTGCTCTTTGTGTGGGGGAGGTTTTTTAGTGCAGTCTGCTTCTCATTTTGTAGGTAATTTATGTGAGCGAGTGAAGTGAGTTCATGCTGTGCATGTCATGTTTAATGAAGGAGCTCTTTAAAGCCGGTCCTCCTGTGTCATGAAATGTGACCTGAGCAGTGCTTTCTGTTTTCCACTCCGTCAACACGTGTCATTTAAAGAGAGGAAGCAGTTCAATCGGATTCATCAGAGAAGAATGTTTGAAATATTTCTGTGGAAATGTTGCTCAGGATCTCTTAGTGTTACATCACACAACATTAGCATCAACTTTATTGCCATTATGCACATTACAGATCTGATGATGATGATAATACGCGTGTGTGGGTGGGTGTTGTATTTAGATTATTCGGCTGAAATATAAATACATTTGTCCTGTAGATTTTAGTAATGAGGCTAATAAAGTTCATCTGTAAATGTTAATCTTTATTTTAGTTTGATGTGTAGCTGGTCGTTTTAGCCTTTGCATGATGAATTTGTCTGTATCAGTTGTTGTTTTTTATACATCAAAACTTGAAGCATAACTATATAATTACAAAACATAGAAATATCAATGGAAGGAAGTCAAGGTGCTTTTCTCCAAATGAATCCACATCACAACATATAAACCATATAAGACATGTTCAAACTTCAGAATCTGAGGACAGTAGAGAAGAGATCTCAAGTGTTCCTTTGAGATGGAAGCAGTGAAGTGCCCTCAGAAGTGTGTGTGTGTGTTGTGTGTGTGTGTGTGTGCGCGTGTGTGTGTGTGTGTGTGTGTCGTGGGTCGTGGGAGACTGTGTTGTGGGCACTCATTGGGTTGTGGTTAACTCGTTGCTATGGAAACGGCTATTCACTGTTTGGGACAGAATGCTTTCATCCGTGTGGGCCTCATAAAAGCTGCTGGGCACAAACTGTTGGACACAGACACTCTCTCTCTTTCTCTCTCTCTCTCTCTCTCTCTCTCTCTCTCTCTCTCTCTCTCTCTCTCTCTCTCTCTCTCACTGTCTGTCTCTCTCTCTCTCTCTCTCTCTCTCTCTCTCTCTCTCTCTCTCTCTCTCTCTCTCTCTCTCTCTCTCTCTCTCTCTCTCTCTCTCTCTCTCTCCTCTCCCTCTCCCTCTCCCTCTCCCTCTCCCTCTCCCTCTCCCTCTCCCTCTCCCTCTCCCTCTCCCTCTCCCTCTCCCTCTCCCTCTCCCTCTCCCTCTCTCTCTCTCTCTCTCTCTCTCCCTCTCTCTCTCTCTCTCTCTCTCTCTCTCTCTCTCTCTCTCTCTCTCTCTCTCACTGTTTGTCTGTCTGTCTGTCTCTCTCTCTCTCTCTCTCTCTCTCTCTCACTGTCTGTCTCTCTCGTTCTCTCTGTCTCTCTCTCTCTGTCTCTCTCTCTCTCTCTCTCTCTCTCTCTGTCTGTCTCTCTCTCACTGTCTGTCTCTCTCTGTCTCTCTCTCTCTCTCTCTCTCTCTCTCACTGTCTGTCTCTCTCTGTCTCTCTCTCTGTCTGTCTCTCTCTGTCTGTCTGTCTCTCTCTGTCTCTCTCTCTGTCTGTCTCTCTCTGTCGAGAGTATAGAGTGTATATGTGTGTTGATGCGCTGAATGTGATCAACTATCAAACTCTGCCATGAGCTACATGAGTGTTTCTCTCTCACAACGAAGGACTGTGATCACTGAATATTTAACTAATGTTTATGTAAATGTGACTGTAAATAAAAGAGATGTAAAGTTTCCCTCTCTCTCAATTTCAATGTTGAAGTGTTCTTTATGGACATGACAAAATGTACATGCGTAGTGCAAGTATGTAAACAAATGAAAAGAAAGATAATATAGCATGTGATGCTCCTTTAGTTGGTTGATTTTCATGTGAGTATTATTTTATTGGGTCATTATTCTTTAGTGCTGTGAACACATTCACTTCATCTGAGGCAAAGGCCAAACCCTCCATGTGGTTTTTATTTGTTGGTCTGTTTTTGTTTGTGCAGCAAAAACTTCAAAGTATGCAGTAAATAGCCTGTGATCTACATGCCTTAAGGTTTACACACACACACACACGCACGCATTTACACACACACTGTTTTACACCACCCTGTTTTGAATTAGGTGTTCAGCACTTTAAATAAACGATGACGGCACTTTTTGAGCAGATGACCGTGATGTCAGTGTTTTGTGTGTAATAACATGTGAAAGCATCATCTGTCTGTACGTTTTTTGAACTGTTGAACTGAGTGTGTGTGTGTGTGTGTGTCTGCAGGTTGTTTCGAGTGCTGTATTAAATGTCTGGGCGGCGTTCCGTACGCATCGCTGGTCGCCACCATCCTGTGCTTCTCAGGTGTGGCGCTCTTCTGCGGCTGCGGTCATGTTGCCCTGACGGGCACCGTCACCATCCTGGAGAATCACTTTTCCACGAACACCACCCATCACGCCATGCTGACTGACATGTGAGTCCACCCGCGTGTATGTGTGTGTGGGAAACATCAATTTTGAGAATTTATAAATCTGGGAAAACCCAACACATGGTGATAATTTACATATGACAGTTTTTGATATGAAAGCGGTTTCATATCCTTGAAAAAAAATCTCTATTTTTACAGCAAGTACATTTTGCCACGATTATTTCACAGACGTTAGACAAGCGGTTATGAAATAATATTTGAATGAAAACCCAATGACAGAAAAAATGTACTTTCCAATCTATTTTTCGATATTCATGAAAATGACCCAGCGTGACATCTGATGGGTTTTCCCAGATTGCATCACAATTCTATAAAATATCACGTGATTTGAGGTTTTGTGTTTGACTGAAATTCTTTGGATGGAAAAGTTGTAATTTCTGTTTTTTTTTCAGAGTTCAGCTCATGCAGTACGTCATCTACGGCATCGCTTCGTTCTTTTTTCTGTACGGGATCATCCTGCTGGCCGAGGGATTTTACACCACCAGTGCAGTGAAAGAGCTTCACAGCGAGTTTAAGACCACCGTCTGTGGCCGCTGCATCAGTGGAATGGTACAGGACGTCTCATTCTTTAAACTGAATACAGAACACAATCCCAGAAAGCTATGCAGCAAGTTCAAAGACATTAATCTGTGGTTATCAGTCATTCAAGTTTATCCTGACTAAATTAGATCAGCCATCCTGAATCCAATATAATGAAATGTGTTTTTTTCAGTTTGTGTTTCTGACGTATGTCCTGGGCATCGGCTGGCTGGGTGTCTTTGGCTTCTCTGCAGTACCTGTGTTTCTTTTCTACAACATGTGGTCCACCTGCGCTGCCATGCGCTCACCGGTGGCTAACCTGACGTCTATCGAGAGCATCTGTGTGGACGTGCGTCAGTACGGTACGCTGGTTCTGTAACTCCTGTATGACTGTTGATGAATCGATGTTAAACAAGGATGTTTTATTAAATGTGTTTTTGTGTTGTGTTCTCTAACAGGGATTATTCCATGGAACGCAATACCAGGCAAAGCTTGCGGCTCCACTCTGGGTGATATCTGTAACACCAGTGAGGTGCGTCCTCACAAAACCACTTTAACAATCATTCTTTTGACATTTATGCCAATCTCCAAACTAAACTATATTTGCTCTTTATTTTCTGAACACATGACGTTTTTATATTTGTGATACTGTGGCTGCATTTCAGTAATGCTGTCTGTCTGTCCGCAGTTCTACCTGTCTTACCACCTGTATATAGTAGCGTGTGCAGGAGCAGGTGCCACAGTCATCGCTCTGGTGAGTGTTTGTGTATTCATGTGTGTTCCTCCAGCCAATCACAAGCCTCTTCATTCTCAACTCCACCTACTGCAAACACGCTTCTCTGATGTGCTCTCCTTAAAGAGACAGTTCACCCAAAAATATTCGTTGAGTCATTATTTACTCCTCATCCAATAGACACCAGTGCTGGGCAAGTTACTCTGGAAATGAAATGACTGATTACTCATTACTCCTTTTAAAAGAAATCAAGTAACTGTTCTGATTACCTCGTCAAAAGTAATTTGTTACATTACCAGTTACATTACTACTCCATCGCTCAAAAAACGAAATAACCTCTTTAGCCTTTGCATGACTAAACTTTATTGGATAGTGCACACTATATCTCGCGACAAAATCATTAAAGACAGGCTTCATTTAGTTTCATCAATTATATCTGCTTATTCCATAATAAAGCCATAATAAAATGCACAACAGAAATAAACCAGATACAGAACGCATACGTTTCTCTCTCCATGCTCAGTTTGTAAGTTGTAGCTCACAGGTTTCAGTTCGATGATGTCACGGGTGCTATTTTGCTTTTACAATATAATTGATAAAACTATAAAACGACAATGATGTAACGCAGCTTAGGGTTACGGTTAAAATTACAAAGGGTATGCTTACACGGGCTTTGAACTTTAATCAAATGACTATTTTAGAAATAACAACGTTACCAAAAAAGTAATGAAACAACAGTGACGCGTTACTGCCCAACACTGGTAATCACACAACTAAACAGATTCTGTTAATATGATCAACTCCGTGTGAAGAACAGACAAACATAATGACAGACGTGTCTTTATCGGGTGAACTTTTTCTTTTAAGGTTTTGTCTCACTAGCCGAGAAATTGGTTAGCGTGATGCCAGTGTTTGTGTGAAATCCTGCATGAATGTTCACAGATGTTATCAAAGTTTGTGAAAGTGTACTGACAGGACTCAGACAGACAGAACCAGAGATTGAACAGTCAGACAGACAGCTTAAATATGTTTTCTTGAGTGTCGCTCCATGCGTTCATTCATTCTTGTGCTTCTCTTCCACCAGCTCATCTACATGATGGTCACCACGTATAACTTTGCTGTTTTGAAGTTTAAGAGTCGAGAAGACTGCTGCACAAAATTTTAACTTGCGTCTCACTTTACTGAAATGAACTAGAATCACTCACCTGACGGACTAAACAAACAACAGCCGGTGTCATGTGTGAATATAACGCTGTATAGAGATGAAGTGTCTGTGCCATCACCACACAGTGTTCTTTTAAAACTGACACTTTCATATCAGAGCATTAATAAGATCACTATCACAGGTCAGTGTTCTGAAAGTGTTCGTCTTCTTCGTTTACTCCACACAACGTCTAAACGTCATAAACTCCATCATTATTATTGAGAGAAATGAATATTTCTTTGATTCGCGCACGGAGGAAGTGAAGAAGATTCACACTTCTGGAACTCGTCTGTGAGAAGTAATATTTTTAGAAGTGTGCCGTTGGAAATCTCCAGCGTTTTCTTCTTTTAACCCCGTTTACAGTTTTCATTTCTTTGCTTTTCTCATGCATGTTGGTGTTCAGTTTGTTTACATTGAGGACAGACTCAGTAATATGATGTCAGTATTCACATCTGATGCAGTTTTCATGTGTTAACTGCGGTTGATGCCACGTACGTTTGATGCTGCTCTTTTAAACACACACATACTGTTCCCGTCAGTGAGTGACAGATCAAATATGACCTTCTTAATACAAGTAACAAGGTAATAACAACATATTATTCATTTCCGTAGCTCTATATAGATATTAAATCTGGTGATGTCATGAAAAGACTCGCTCATAACGGCGTCTGCTTCCGCTATTAATCCTTAAGAAGAATAGAAAAGAACACGCGTGACGAGAAGAGAGCTAGTGAACTCACACATGTTTGTGCCAAACACCTCAGTGTGTCATATATTTGACATGTTTTCAGTTAGGGTATACAGTAAAGCACTGAGCCGTGAAAAACTGAATTACGGTGATTTACCCCTTTAACCACGGTAAACACCGTAACGCATGATCTGATGTGCCTTATTGCGTTTTAATCAACTAGATGGTTCTCAGTCTAAATTCTGATTGGATGAATAACGTCTAAAGTTGTTTAAAGTCAAAGAACACACACACACGCCTGTCATCTGTGCACAAATGTATTAAAGTTACATTGCTTAACAAAACTCAAACGACCTACAGAGAGATAAGTGTGAATGGGATAATTATAATAAAAGCACAAATATTTGTGTTTATTAAAGCAACACAGTCGTGAGGCGTGTGTTTGTCTGCGTTTTGCAGCTCATCCAATCAGAATCTAGAGGCGGGGCTTTGACTTTGCGTTTACATCCGTTCAGATTCACATGTGTTTAATCCAGTGTCAGTGTTATACAGCGTGTGTTTAATGTTTATAATGTCACATATGTATAGATGTTCTAATATGTTTTCGTTGGACGACGTGATGCTGCTTATATCACAGGATCACGCGCGTGTTTGACAATTTCTTCTGTTAGTTGTACATGATCAGAATTAACAGACCGCATGCTTCACTTCACCGAATGGTTATTTCATATGACCTTAAGATTTCAATCGCTGTAGTTTTATCTTTCTATAAAAGAAATAAAAAAAATGTTGTGTACTAAATGTCCGTGATGTGTTTTATTGTCGTGTAGCGGAGCGGGGTGATTTCTTTACTAACATCACGAGCTGCGCTGCTTTTAATCCACTTTCTCTTGTTAACGTGTCTGTGTCTATCAATGTGTGTTATACTGGAATAATATTGAGTAGTTTGTAGTTGTTTGTGTTTTAAAGGAATAGTCCATAAATAATCATTCTGTCATGATTTACTCGACTCTCACATTGTGTTTGACTGAATCGATAACAGCAGACGGGTTCGACGTGACCGAGGTTTCATTTGGACTGGACTATTCCTTTAAAGCGTGCGTGTTTGTGTGTTGTCTATATAGTTGTGTAGCTGTGGCTTTGCGTGTTTAACCTGCTCACCGGTCGTCCGCTTGACCTTCTCTTGCAGATTCATTATCTAATGATCCTCTCTGCTAACTGGGCCTACCTTAAAGACGCCAGTCACTTACACTCGTACCAGGACATCAGAATGAAGGAGGAACAGGAGCTTCAGGACATCCAGTCTCGCTCCAAAGAATGTCTCAATTCATACTCGTAAGACGTGGAGGTGACGGACGCGGGCCGCTTTTATACTGCCAACTAAAGCCACCCTAACACACTAATGCATCTCTGCTCTTTTTCAACTAATGTGCTTTTTCGAGCCGCTCTTTTCTGGGGACCTCCTTTTGTATTTTCTGTTGTGTATTTTTCTCCGCAGGTTAGATTTGTTCACGTTTTCTTCTATTTCTGACCGTAGCCCTTTGCGACGGCCGGTTAAAGTTCGAAACATTGCACTATTCGAAACACAAATGAAAGAGCATTTATTTTACAAACCACTCGTAGACAATTGACAGACTATTTTTGCGTAAGAAATGCAAATCAATGTGATGTGAATCATCACATAAAAAAGTCCTTCGTTCAAAATTTGAAAGTATTCCCTGTGTTTGTATGATTTCTATGACTAGTTTTTCTAGTTTGGCTTATTGTTTCTAAGAAAAAGAATCAAACAAAACAAAAAGGTTCTCAGTGATTTATTCTGAAGTCATGAAATTGTGAATATGGTGTGATGTGTTTGATCGGTCGACTAAAACAGATTTTTGTTCTTAGAAAGCATGATGTTTTTAGCAATTGAAGGTTTTGTTTAGAATGCAATACTAGTTTACTCTCTACTTAATACTGTGTGCAGTACATGCTAAATACTATTTGTTTTGATAATAGTATGTGAAAGGTGACGTGTTATGCAACAGTTTTGACAGTATTGTGATGCATTGATCTCACTATGTTTTGATGTTGCATGTTTATGGCGACTGCCGTCCTTGAAAACTACATATTATTTTGCTTTTTTTAATTACATTTTGTAGTAAAATGTCTGAACTTTTGACCGTCTGCTTAAAAGAAATGTTACAATCAGCAGTGATCGAAGGTCCATTTGTTTGCATTGCATTGTGGGAAACGGTACGTGAGGTAAGCGTGCTTTATGTACTAAATATATATTAAATATACAAAGGATGTGTAAACTCTGAACAGTATCTAAGAGATGTCCAAATATTCTGAACGTGTGGATGCAGGGTCAGAATCTGATCTAGAATGACCACTACGATCACATTGGCCTCACGATTGAAAATGTTTGCTGTTGTTATACAATCGATCTTTCAAAAGCATCGTTAAGAGTTCAGTGTCGAAGCTTTCTGGCACATTCTAGTGAACATGAACTCAATGTGCGATACACAAAAACAGCAAACGTCCAGTGGTTGTACATTAATGACATCATTGTCATGTTTTCTGCTTCGTTTGAAGCCCATAAGATTCTCAAATCATCCTGAAAAACATGAAGTATGAAACCATTTGACGTGTTAGAAAAGAAGGTAGAATAGAAGCTCTCAGACTTTGGAAATCTGTATGTTTACAGAAAGAATCTCAGACCTACAGTTGCTATGAAATTACTGAAGACAGAAGCTTGACTGGACATCAGCTAAAACATGTTGAATTTGTTGTACGTGATAAGGGAAGAGGCTGTTTTTCTTAGTTTTTTTCAGCATGCTAAAATGCAATAGTGTGGGTAATGTGACCCAGTTCAGAAAGTGGAACGCAGCGCTTTGTTTTCTTGTTTAGTTTGGATTGAAGCAGGTTCAACAAACGTGCAATTGTAAATACTGACAAATCTCGCTGTGACTTTTATAAAAGACATTTCTATAGTGTTTGAAGGAATAAACCTGTGATGGTATCAGCTGTGGTTATTTTTCAGTATTTGCCTTTCTGCTTTTTAACACGATATGTGGTTACATATATATTTTGTGTAGAGGATTGTTTAGTTGGAGTCATGTGTTTATTGGTTTATGTATTCTGTATAGTATCTTTGTAACCTGTAGTCAAACATTAGTTTTAAATAACTGTAGGCATTTCTTTTAGTTTCTATGTATTGACTGTATTTTGAGATTTAAACAGATGTTAATGGTGATATTTTGTCTAAACCGCTCTATAATTCAGGACAGTGTTTTATAAACTCAAAGAGAATGATTTTTATCTGATGAAGAAGTGTTTGTGTATTTCTTGTGTTTTAAATGTTTCACCTCGAAGCTTTAAACCGGTAACATTCACCAGCTCAACATCAAGCTGAGGATGGAAGTGGATAAACATGAACATGATTTTACCCAAAAGTGATCGTGTGACTTTCAAAGAAGTTCTTGTATTTTATGACAAATAAAACAGAAGTGGTGTTCACTGACTTTTCAAGATCGCTTGTTGCACGTTGAAAACATGTTTGTGTGTGTCAGACTTTCCAGAACATTTTTTGTAATATTTCTCCACGAAATGAAACGAGTTATATCACATTTATTCACATTTTAATACACAGATTCAGACACACAGCTTCAATTTATCGTGTGAATAAAAAAGTACACATAATACACATAAAATCATAAACATCGCTGGTCTTCACCAGAACTCCTCATCCGGTTCTTCGTGTGAAACTGCATCAATGCTGGAAAAGAAATCAAATGTTTATCACCAGAACAGACTTCTGTGTGTTTACAATCGCAGCTGGATGAAATATTAACAAACCTGTCGTCATTGACCTCAGACAGAAGATGCTCCTCCTGAGGGCTTTCACGGTCAGACTCTTTCTTTGGGCTCTGAAAGTTCACAAACACAATAACGGTTCAAATGAATAACGCAGTCACATGTTTATTTACACAGAGAGAGAGAAGATCAATGTAAATGTGCTGAAACATCACTATTATTTGTCAGTGAGATGTGATGTTGTTTTGAATGCACCTGCTCTTGTTTTCCCTGCGTGAGGATCATCATGTATTTCGCCAGTGGATTGATGACATCACAATCTCTTTCAGCTTCTTCATCTCGTCCTCCAATCACAGAGGCCGCTCCTGTCACATGTTCTTCTTCTGCTTCTTTCTCATGTTGAATCTCCTTAAACAAGATAAAAAACAAAGATCTCATTATAAACACCTCACGGTCCATTTACAGCTGTTTTCCCGCCCGTCTCTGTGAGATCACATGATGAGGGGAAAGACTGTAAACATCTCTCATACTTACAAAACACAACAACATCAAAAGTCTTTAGATCATATTTTTAACGAGAAAATTCAGACACAAGCGTGTTGCTCTCTTACCAGCTCCTCCTCTCTCTCCTGCGGTGTCTCCTCCTCTTCAGGAGCGTCTGATGAAGGTACGGCTGAAAACACATCACATCATACAGTATATTCATCATCCAGATGTGTGACATCAGAGCTGCAGAAACTAATGAGGACTAAACAGCAGCAGGGCAGACAGACGGGTGTAATAACATGAGGTGTCTCACCCTCATCCTGCAGACGGCTCTGTGTGTGTGTGTCCTGTAGTTTCTGGAGGACACACTCCTGATCGACACACACAACTGAACACACACACACACACATCTCATCATATACAGGTTTTTCATGACACGCTAGGACTGTAGAAGTCGTGAGGAGAACATACGTGGTTGAAGGTCGGTGAGGTCATGAAGACTGATCTTCTCAGGCTGTGGTGATGACCTTTGAGATGATGATGATGATGAGGAGATAATCTGCTGGAGTCTGGGTGGACTGCATACAGATATCACATTATCACGGTCGAACAATCTCAATCTTTAGTGTTGTAAAGTAACAAAGTCAAAAACTTAAGTACAGTACTTCAGTATTTTTTGGAAGTATCTTTACTTGAGTCTTTATATTTCTGCAGAATTCATTTCAACAAGGTTCTTCTTTTAAAGATAAACAGATTATTTCTCAGTTTCAATGCAGGGAAATGCAAGGAAAGAAAGAAGTAATGGACAGATTTGATGATTTTGTTCCAAGTTTTTCTCTTAGCTGATAAATTGGGGGTGGGAGGGAATTATCCTTTAATAAAGTTATAAAGTAAAGTTTTAAAGATGTGGTTTCTGAACTTGTATTTTGATAGTTTAGCAATTTGGCAACATGATGTTCCAGATAAAACTACTGAACTTGAGACCGAGCTCTTTCAAAGTTGTAAATGTAATTTTGATTATTAAAGTGATAGTTCACCCAAAAATAAAAATGATGTCATCATTTGCTCACTCTCATGTCATTTCATACCTGTATAAATTAGACAGAGACAATTTTCAATTCTGTATCATCATTGACTGACACAGTAGGAAAAATGACAATTGTAGTCAATGGTCCCCAGAATTGTTTGTGTTCCTACATTCTTCCAAATATCTCACTTTGTGTTCAACAGAACAAGAAAATACAATATTTAGTTTCCACTATGGTATTGGATGATGTCACCGAACAGAAAATTGCAAACATTCTTACAAACATCTTTCTCTGTTTGACAAAACTAGTTTGAAACATCCTGAGGGGAGTAAATCATGACAGAATTTTCATTTTTGAGTGAACTATCCCTTTCAACTTTACTTTAAAAATACCTTTGATACTCAAGTACAATATTTTTCGGTTACTTTAAGACTTTTGAATCTTTAATGTGATGGATGTGACGTACCTGCTGTGGTCACGTGTTGTGCTCTTCATGGTGGGGCTGCTGACAGACGTCAGGTCGCTGCTGTCTGCCGGAGGGATCGGTGAGATCTGTCTGTCTGTTCTCAGATCAGTGAACATCACCGCCGGTCCTTCAGCGTCAGTGTTCCTCAGCCGGTCTGAGTTAAACAGTAAACATCTCACTTACACCTGCTGAAGCATCTCTGAAGTGACATCATCAGTCTTACATGACATCTGTACGGGGAAAAACTGTTCGGACAAGAGACGAATGAAAGATTTCATGTTTAAGAGTGACAGACCGTGAGTGACGACAGGATGGGTCTGATGAGCGTCTGGTCTGGAAATGGAGACGGGTGTAGAAGACAATCGTCTGGCAGGAGGAGATTGGAGTCTGGGTGGAGTCTGGTCTCCTGACGGAGTTCTGCTGAGCGGCTCGTGTGGAGCTCCGGTGAACGTGACTCTGGGTTTGATGTAAGACGTGGATGTTGTTGTTCTGTGACGTGACGCATCTTCTGTGGTTCTCTGCTGGTGGTTTCTGTAGGCGTCTTCTAATCGGTCAGCTTCTCTTTCCAGCTCTCGTATTCTGGTTAAAGCTCCAGACAGCAGTTCAGAGTCTCGCTCGGGAACCTCGACACGAGAGCGCGGATGACGCAGAGCTCTGAGAGTCACTCCTGCTTCACATAAAGCAGCGTCAGGACCTGTCGCTCGTCTGATGAGAGCGCCGTCTATAGAAGTGTCTGGAGGATTCAGACAGAGAACAGACCCGTCTACCAGAGAAGGTTTGGGATTTAGAAGAATCTCGTTCTCTAGAGCTGCGTTCCCATCACCGACAGAACACACAAACAAAGGAACAGATTGAGATAAGAAAGACTGATAACAGGGTTCCCACACCGAAAACAAAGTCCTCTCTTACGGCAGAGAATTACAGCATTAATATCAAATATTGGATTAGAATAATATCCAGGGCAAAGAAATCTGTTTCTTTATTCCCAGATATTAAAGAAATAAATGTGGCGAGACCCTGAGAGACATACAGATGCAAGTGTTTGGCTTGTGAATCTGTACGAATGAGATTTCAGATGTAAAAAGAGACTGAACATCAGATTGACTGAAACCTCCACGGCAAAAACCTAAAGCCATTAATGTTCAGTGTTTGGTGTCAAACGGTTTAGTCAGAGAATAGAAATGTCTGTGGTTTAGTTATGAATAAATAATAATTGAGTTATTATCCGTGAGCTGTACATGAGGGCTGTACATGAGCAGTAATGGAGGTAAAGTCTTTGAGGTTTGAGAGAATCTGGAGATGATTGATAAGATTCAGAGAGTGCGTGAAGAACCTTGTTGTGTGTGTTTCAGCTGAAGTTGAATCTCTTCAGCGTTTGTGTTCATCCACCGCGTGCGTTCCTCACACTCCATCAGCTGAGCCTTTAACAGAGCACACTTCTGCATCTACACACACACACTTCTGTCAGAATATAGTCCAGATGACTACCGTCATTTTCCTGATCATTCTGCTCATTCTTATGACCTTAATGTATCCAAACATGTCTTTATTTTGTTTGTGATGTTCATTGAACGGTCATTACTGACACGTCTGTGTGTCCTTCAGACTGACCTCATGTTGAAGCTGCGTGTGCAGAACATTCTTCTGCGTCTCAAACTCTTCTTCATCACATCTGCGTGCCGTCTGCAGTCTCTGCAGCTCTGCCTGCAGCCGCAGCTGCTCTTCAGATGGACTGCTGACTTCTACACAACAAACACAACAACAACATCACACTTGTGTGAAACTGAAGAGAGAGCAGACGGGTGTGGATTATAATCATAAACAGAGCTCGACTATCTAACATTTCTGTGTTCCGACGCAACAGAGCACATGCGAACAGACAGCAGCGTTTGTTTTTCTGTTGTCCGTATCTGACCCCTGTAGACTCGATGTATATTTACTCTGCAAATGTTTATCTCAGAATAGAGGAACAAACAGAAAAACGGTTTTTCTCGATGCGTTCGCAGACAGAATCAATGAGTCGCATTCATGAACACCGAACCACTAACTCTAAACATACAGTATGTGACATGAATGACATATTTAGTCAATAATTTACTCTGCCAAATATGATGAATATGTTAAGCACAGTGCTATTAGAAAAGCAAGACTCAGAAGCGGTCACATTAGACTTTACGTTCCATGCACAACCATGCGAATGCGCCAGTCCGTCCAAATATATTTTGCATTTGCTGCGTAGCAAAGCTCATGTTTGGTGAACTCTGACAATTTGCGTGACGTGTATGCCAATAAAAGATCTCGGTACAGAAATGTAACATATGGAGGATCGGCTCCCGCACCGTTTTGCAGCATCGTCTGAAGGAATCTTGCATGTCAAAGTGTAGTGTGACCGTGGCATTACTGTGGTAAAAACATCCCCATTAACCTCTGACAGACAGACAGACCTCGTGCCAGTTGTCGGTTCTCCTCATGTTTCTCCTCCAGCTGTTGTCTCATGAGTCTGATCTGTGTCTGATGTTCAAGTGTTTGTCTCTTCAGCTCTGAATAATCCCTCATGTTGTCCAGTTTCTCCTGAAGCTGATGTTTCTGCTGTTTTAGAAGATTCATCTGCTCTCCGAGCGTCTGCAGCTCCATCTCAAACACAACACACATTACACTTCAGAATCCCACCTGACACCATTACATCACTCCACTCAAACAAACACACACACGTGCTGAGATCTACACATCATAAAGTGTGTTTGTTTTACCAGCAGACGTTTGACTTCTGAGAAACTTCTCTTGTGTTCTTCAGCTTTAGCTTCAATTACAGACGATTCTTTCAGCAGACGAACACTTTCAACTGCAAACACACAAAACATCAACACATACAATATATACTTTTTTCACTTTATATAATGAGATCAATGATTCAGGATTCATATTTTAAAGGATTTAAATATGCGGACGATTTGACGCTGGTTGGCAGGTCGAGTAAACCCAGAACAGAGGGAGATACGCTGTACTATAGTCACATAAACTTGCATGAAAATTGGTGTAAACTGAGCTCAATGTGAATAAAACCAAGGAATTGGTCATTAGAAGGAATAAATTAGATTTCATTGAAGGGTTAGAAAGAACCTTTGACTCTTGATGGACATCAAATAGAGACGGTTGGAAGTTTTCAATATTTAGACTCAATTATTGATAGTAAATTGACATTTGCTGGAAATGTTGAGTGCGTTTTAAAAAAAAGCAAGACAAAGATTACATCTTATTAGGAGGTTACAACATTTTGGTGTGAGTCAACATATTTTAGAGATGGTTTATAAGGATCTTGTTGAGAGTGTAACATGGTTTAATGAATTACTGTCAGTTAAAGGAAAGCAAAAACTGCAGAGTACTTCGAATTGTTAGAGCTATTGTAGGACAACCACAAAGACAACTGGATGAAATATATCAACAAGAGTCACACAAAAAGCACAGGTTATCACTGAAGACTGATTTCATCCGCTGAATATTAAATCACAGCTTTCAGAAAACCTCGAGCAAGGACAAACATACATCAAATAAACATCAAATGTGTTCTGTATGAATGTTTTTCTATGTGGTGAAGCCAAAGACAAATTTCCACTTGACTTGACTTGACATACACTACCGGTCAAACATTTTTACACTTATGTGGTCATATGTTTTCCATATTTTGGAATAATAATAAACTCATTAAATAAAACAAAGGGAACCATGGCAATTATGTTGCAAGTAACTACAAGTTTCTTTTTTATCCCTGAGATGCTTATTAAACATTATTAAAGGATTTCCCATCTATTCTGAGCTCTTATTGGCTCTCTTCATGTTTGTTTGCAAAATTAAATTTTGCTTACTAAACAAATTTCAGACATTAAGGCGTACACTTTCAGATCAAACGTTTTTTGCCCAAATACTTGACTGAAGTGTATATATCTGATATAATATATGCTCCATATGTCACTTAGATTTCAATATTCAAACCTTTATTCTTTTGCTCATTTTCAGTGAGCATCTCAGTTCTCCTCATGTAATCTTCCTTCAGTTCCAGCTGATACCTGACAGTCAAACACACACACACTCTCAGTTTTTCTGTGATGTACTTGAGGAAGTATTTAACAATAAACAAAAGAGCGTGTGAAATGATAAAGTGAGATGTTCGGGTGGTTTGACAAGAGCGACCCCTGCAGCGTTCTTCATAAAGAACAGACATCAACTCACTTCATCACCTCGCTCTTCAGCTTCTGCTCGAATGATTCCTCCATGTTCTTCACAGACATCTCTCTTCTCCTCAGAAGATCTTCCACGGTCTTCCTTTTCTCCTCGTGAAACTTACACGACCTGTGCTCAAGACACACATGATCTTTACAGACATGACAGGAGCCGAGGGAATGACAGGAGTGAGGCGTGTGTTGGTTTGACTCACTTCTCAAAGGCTTCAGTTCTCTGCTTAAGTTCCATCTCTCTGTGACGCGCAGATTCAATGTCCTTCAGCAACATTTGTCTTTGTGTGTAAATCTCCTTCTCCTCCATCTGGATTGTGTTGAAGGACATTGTTAGTTGAACAGAGTGAGTCAATTGGGTTTTAATCCGATGTCTACGTGAAGATGTCCTACCTCCTGATGTTTCTGTAATCGTTCTATGGCGTTTTTTTCACGGCTCATGAGAGCTTCTGACTTCAGCTCGTGTGTTCTCTCCATGTCTCGCCTCAGCTCCAGGATTTCTTTACGAGATTTCTCTTGTTCCTCTCTCTTTACCTTCATGATCTCCACATCCATGAAGTGCTGAAGCTGTGTTAGTGAGGATGATGAAAACATCACGAGGAATCCTTGCAAACAAACGTTTACTCTTGTGTGCCATTGAAAGAAACTCAAATAAGAACATATACTATGTAATATTTTTTCAAATGAAGTGTATTGAATGTCAGATTTGATGAAGACGGACCTTTGCTTTGAGTTCCACCTGAGATTGTTCTTCTATCTCTCTTCTGTGTTCGGTGAGTTTGGCCTCCACAGACGTCCATCTGTCTTCTCTGTTTCTCATGAGCTCATACTCCTGCTCGATCATCTGCATCTTGTCCACTGCACAACACACATGACACTCTCTGACGCTACTAAACTCCAACAGAACCAACTGAAATATTTGATGAACCAATAGATGAGAACATGACGTACCGAGAGATTCTTTACGAGCGTCTTCAGTGGAGGTTTGAGTAACAGCGTCACAGTTAACTGAACCATGAAGATGATGATCTGTGAGTTCTGTAAACAAAGTCATCAAGAATCCTGCGGAGAAGAAAACAAACCCTCTTCATCACCTTCACCACCTAATACTGAAGCGTTCAGTCACCATCAACAACTAACTCATCTTTGGGAAGTAAACAATCACGGTGGATTGAAACAAACAAACAAATACATGTACAAAACATTTCAAATAAAACATTCTATGATATTACATCATACCTGTCTGTCCTTTCTGGAGATTTGACATCTGTTCAAAGATAAAAGAAAAAAAAACTAAAGTATTGTAATGAATTCAGCGTCAAGTCTACACACGGGTAAATATCCTCTCGTGACATATTTATTACCACGGCTTTGTATAAAGGCATGTGAGGGCTGATCTTCATGAGCTGAAGAAGATCTCTGCTTGACCACACCTTCAAGTCAAACAAACAAAATACATCATCATCATCATCATCATCATCATCATTCTATTCCTGCCCTTCAGAAGTAAACAAACTGATGATAAACTCACCTTGTCTTTACTCATCCCACACTCCGGATAAAAGACAGACAGTGTGTATTCACAGCCGGTGCTCTTCAGGTGATCGATCATTACGCTGTTACACGCTGTGACGAGCACAGAGTCACTGTGAGCTGATGATGCTGATGGTGCTGATGCTGATCTGAGAACAGTGTGTCGTGTCCGAACCGGCTGCTGCAGCTCCTGGATCAGCTGATTCCGAAGCTGCGTCTGCAGAACATCACAACAACCGAACACAATGGTTTTAATGGAAACTGTAATGGCAATGTGTTGAGGTGTTACTGGTCAGAGACAATAGAACGTAGGGATGATTCACTGCGAGCCGGTCGAAAATCTATTATAATACGTGACGAGACGTTAAAAGAAGTTCATGTTTTGAACAATGTTCAATGTTTCCTGCAAACTGTGGATCTGCTCATATCTCTTAATAAAGTCATAGACAAAGTCTTAGATTGATATCAATGAGACATTTGTATTATTCATTATTGTATTGAGTTATTTGACCTAAAATACGACAATGTGCAACATTATAGAAGCAATAAAAGAGCCTTCACATCCCTAGAAACCGATCAATCCTCCAGGGATGAGACCCAAAACTCAAAAGACATTTTTAAGTGGATCGTGTGGCTCATAATCATCATTTCTATTGATTCTGTCAGTTTGAATGTGTTGCTGGTCAGATAACAGTTTATAAAAGCGTCTTAAACTCTAGTCCGACTTGTAAACATTGTGTAGTCTTCATATATTCACCGTGTAAACTCATTAAATGTGTTATAAAGCGATCAGGCGTGTAGGATTAAATCATCTGTTGCATGTAAATGAAACACATGCCGTGCAGTCACAGCGACTGTAGAATGAACACAAACCTTCATAGAGTCGAGCAGCCCGCGGCTCTTAAAGGTCTGATAAAGCTTCTGTCTGATCTCGTCCGCAGATAAACTCTCTTCTTTATTCACAGACATGATCGGATCGGATCACTCCTTATATCTCATCGATCTTTATTCTCTAACACACGCCGTTCCTTAGCAACGCGAGGCCTTTACATTTCTAACGGCCAGCAGATTGTGTTAAACTTCCGGGTTTATCCCGGTGACGCACATATCATACAGGGCTCGGATTGGCTGTTTGGGTAGGGGCGTAAAACCAAAGATCACACAGATTCACAGGATGCCGCACTCTAAGTACAAATCGCTGCATGCCGGAGTACTCCCGAAGGGGCGGTAAACTTCAAAAGGGGGCGGAGTCGCCATACGCAATACGGCGTGTTATACGCTGTGCAGAACTGCATGAAGTATAACACGCCTATAGACTTCGTTTACTTTTCAAAATAAAAGTTCGCCAATTAACCACTAAAAATGCAGTTCATATTTCATATTCATTTAATGTCACCATGAAACGGAAGTTGCGATTGACTCATTTTCCATATCGTGTATTCGAGCGAAACGGCTTCTGAAATTAGATAAAACTCTAGGGCGGGGCTTTATTTTGCCCTTCCCTTCTTGATTGGTTTGTTGTAAGTTGGGCCTGCAGGGGAGGGCTAAAAATGCCTGGCCATTGGACAGTCAGCAGTCCTACCTCTTTTTTGTTGCTGACGTCACGTGGATGAAGTGTTGTTTTTGGAGAGGGGAGAGAAGTGCTAAACCTTTTTGATTAAAGATTGCGAGAGAATTTCGAAAACATTATAGTGTGCACAGATAAATCATTTATAATAATCACGACAACACTTGTTTAATTGCATGGTGAGTATTTTAGGGTAGGGGGATATTTCCCTCAGAGTCGTTAGGTTTAGGGTGAGAGGAATATATAGAATGACGTAATGTAAAACAGATTAACCGCACTGCTATAGGCGCCATGTGTGTAGTGTCTCCGCCAATAGGAGAAAGAAACGCCCCCTGATCGCTCCGTGACGCAGACATACCTCTCCAATACTTCTCCAATTTCAAGTTACTTTATTGGCATGATTGTGTGTTCTTACAATATTGCTAAATCATTAAACATATAACAAAATACATACAATAAGTACAAACATTAGAGTCAAATTAAAATAAGGTGCGAGAAAAATATCAGAATAAATCGCTAAGACTGAGGTAAGGGCTCTTTTCTTCACACCGTATGCAACCTGAAACGTATTTTTCGCCATTTGAGAGTAGATAACAGAATGTATGGTATGTCAGATTTTCTAAAAATCCACCGTAGCCAGCGATTTTACAGATATATCGGATTGAAATAGCTGGCGTTGCCTATAGTGCGGAGACTTTTTTTTAGAACGAGTCTTTGGTACGACCACCGGAAACAGGAAGTGAATGGTCACCACATCGCATTCAGTGTAGTTGTACAGAACACGGTCCGTGTTCATTTTAAAGACGCGCAGTGTTAGAATGTGTGTCGTTTGAGCTGAGACAATTACGTCATTGCTTCTTCTGTGGTAAGTGTTTATGTAGCGCAGGTTTGTTTATGTGAAGTCTCCATTAACTGACGCCTCACGTCACTCTTTGCAGTTGTTTGTCGTGAGGTTTCACAATGTCGGGCAGTTTTTATTTTGTAATGGTGGGTCATCATGACAACCCGGTGTTCGAGATGGAGTTTCTTCCTTCTGGAAAGGCGGAATCAAAGGTGAGTGTGATGATCTGATGGTTACAGTGTGTGACAGACTGATGCTGGATGTGTATGATGTGTATGTGACGGTCACGTGACAGGATGACCACAGACATCTGAATCAGTTCATCGCTCATGCTGCTCTAGATCTGGTGGATGAGAACATGTGGTCGTCCAACAACATGTATCTGAAGACTGTGGACAAGTTTAATGAATGGTTCGTGTCTGCATTCGTCACTGCTGGTCATATCCTGAACATCATCTGAATGACATACAGGCTCATTCTATACATATATTTTCAGCCGTTTAGAATGATTTAATATAAAAAAATCACGTGGACTGCTCTCAATCGTCACGGTGTTGCAGAACTTGTACATGAATGATCCCTGATACATCTGAAATGTGTGTACAATGATAATTCCTTAACTTTGCTTGCATACATATGAGATTTATAATGCTGCATGATGTCCGGCAAGAAGACGGAATCAAGAACTTCTTTAATGATGTTTACGAGTTGTACGTCAAGGTAAACATCTTATATTTCTCTCTCTCTGTTTCTATGTTGATTTTCTCTTAAAATGTCTTTGTGTTTTTACCCAGTTTGCAATGAATCCCTTCTATGAAGTCAACGCACCGATTCGCTCCACGGCGTTGGACAGGAAAGTGCAGTTTCTCGGGAAGAAACATCTGCTCGGTTAATTACTTTCATATTATAATTGTGATATGTACATTTTTGTTAAATTGTGTCCTTATGCTTAACTATATACACGTGTTGTTTATAATGTGTTTAAGCATCTCTCTATTTTAATCTCACTCATATTCCAGTTTTTCGCATTAACTGTTGTTGTCGAGGGTTCAGTACATTTACAGCTGATGTAAAGCTCAAGATCTGTGAATAAAGCAAAGTTCTGAAGTCAGATTTTTGTTAGTTTTTATGGCAAACACATCCCAGCGCTGTGTTCAGTTGTGTTAACAGCACCACACCTCTCCGACTTTTTCTACTGTATATAAGATGTGTCTTGTGCCATGTCTGCACATTTTCTCTGTAAAGAGCCGCTGGAGGCAGACCAAAGCACAACCTTTATATTTGAGAATGATATAGGCAGAGATGGTTACAAATATTTACATAAGCCTGCTGTTCAAAGTTGGTAGTATACAACACTGCTTGCATTCGCAAGCAACTATTCCATTTTTTTTAACAGAACCGAACACTCAACCCGTCTGTCATAGTTCAGACAAATAGGAGGACCAACCTCAAACTCAATGACCGCTCAAATACAAAGGAAAGAGAACGAGTAGCAAACAGCTTTTCATGTTTACCTCATTCATTCAGTGACTTACTCAGTGGGAAAAAAAATATACATCTGGATCATAAAAACTAGCCATTACATACCAGAAATGCAGCTGGAGGGAAAATATTTATGATAAAAAATCAAAGAAGAAGGAGTTATTACATTCCGAGTACATTTTGATGAAAGCTTACAGTGAATATTTTCTTTGGAATAACCTGGAGTGCTAAAATGTACATAAAACAAGAATCTGGACTTCATGTTGATTTACACGACACACAACTACAATATTGTTATGTTATATAATAATATACATATAAATATACCCATCACTATAAAATGATTTCAAATGTAATTAATTTAGTATATCCTTTCATTGTTTTCTGTTTATGTGTGTTTTTATACTGCACCATTGTGTTAATCTGCTTTGCAACAGTATAAACAGTAAAAAGCGCTATACAAATAAACGTGAATTAAATCAAATAATAAAACAAGTTCAATAAGCATTGTTCAATGTTTCTGCTTTAATTTAAATTTAACAATCTACAATTTGAAGATTTTAGTGCTTTTTCTTTTGACATAAGTATGCTCATTTTTAGTAGAAGTATTTATATTTGGCACTCTCTACACAATGCTATGATAATGTTAATATATTAGACATCTGTCACAGTGTATGAACACTCGCTCTGTAATACTAGAGCTGCATTAGTTAAACGTAGTAATAGGACAAATCACATAATACAGACAGAGCTAAACATTTCTTAATCACAATTTTGGTCGAGTGTTCCAATAAACACCCTTGAAACCCTTACAAGCAAACTCGTGCAAAATATTATGACTGGTGTTCAGAAGTTATAGATTTAGAACCCCACTGGGAGCTTTAGGCATAAAACCCACTGAATTTCTTTCAAAATTACACTGTGGTAGCAGGTTAAGAACTACATATTTACACACGAGTAGACCGATCTTGTTTAAATGATTTTCTGATGTTTTTAACTGCAAATCTAGATCAGAAATCCTGATTAAGAAAACGACTTTATTGCATTTGCTCATCATTATTATACTGCAGACAGATCCATCTAAACATCTACCCACAGAGATCCCAGCCCTTTACTCACACGATCCTCAAAACAGTTTCAGTTCAGATGTCACCCAACCCAGTGTTTATATTCAAGTGCACGTTCACATCTAATGCAGACTCATTCAGTTCACTGCAGGAGCATTAAATAACGAATGGAAATGGAGATACACGTGTGGTCCTTTAACAGCAGGGTGTGCCGCCGCGTGGCTTCCGGTGCAGGTTGATGGTGTCTGTCGGAATCAAATGTTCCTGCCGGTCCTCCAGGGCCAGAACTCTTCTGACAGCTTCTTCAAACGCGGTGGCAACGTTGGTCGCATCTTTAGCGCTGGTCTCAAAATACGGATGGTCACCGTTATCTCTGCACCACTCCTGGGCCTCCTCCCTGGTCACCTGCCTCTCCGACACGTCCAGCTTATTTCCCAGAACCACAAAGGGAAAACTGTCGGGCTCTTTAACGTCGGCGTAATAGACAAACTCTTTCTTCCAGTTGGCCAGGTTGTGGAAGCTCTGGCTGTCGTCCACGCTGAAGGTCAACAGACAGCAGTCTGAGCCGCGGTAGAAAGGTGTTCGCAGACTGCGGAATCTCTCCTGGCCAGCCGTATCCCAGATCTGCAGCGTGACGGTACGCCCATCGACCTCCAGGTCTTTGTTGAGGAACTCTACGCCGATTGTGTGGAAGAGATGGGCGTCAAACTTGTTGGTGACGTAGCGGTTCATGAGGGAGCTCTTGCCCACGCCGCCGTCGCCCAGAAGAATGACTTTCAGAAGAGATGATTTGGATGACATGTTAACCGCTCGCTGGTGACCTGCAAATAAACGAGTGAGTGATCACTGTCTGAGTCAAATACATTCTAGCTCAGGAACACTGCGCACATCCGTCGTAAATGCATGACGCATACAGGTGGAGGTTCAGAGTTTCACTTACCTTCAACACCGCAAATAATTCATCGTTCAAAATCTAGAACAGAAAGTGACAAAATTAGACATCGCAATTGATAAGATTTACATTCTTCTATGTTTTGGTACAGTAGGTGTTTCAACACTATGAACAAATGATTGCATTTCATTTTAAAAGGTCATGAACATGCAAAACAATCCAAGTACTTTATTAATCAATGTGTCATGAAAGAATACACAATTAAATGTATTAATACAATGTGAAAAGTAATCCAAACCCTGATGGTTTCCAATTGAACATGTTTAACGTTAACTGCTTTGTGCAAGAGAGACCCGTTCAAGGTTAAAATATATTTAAATTGTAATTGAATGGATCAATCCGATACATCCCATAGGTAACATTGCTCTCTGGTGCGATAAAGAACTGCTGCAAATACTCATGTGGTACAACACAAACTGAAGGAATGAGAGAAAAAAATGGCCTCACTGTTTTCGCTCAGCTGCTGCGTGTCATGTGCTTCTCTGGCCTGCAGATCACATGCGACAGTGTCCATTAGAATTCAGAAAACATGCAAGTCAGTGAGTTTACCCAGAACAACTAAAGCATCATACACAACTCTACAAATACACTATAAAGAGATGAATTCAATTCTGTACGCCTGGGAGGAGAGAACTCCGCTGCCTTTTGTGTTACTATGTTACTATGTTTGATGTGACTATAAAGACTATCTGGGTTATTGTGGAAGAACATCTATCATTTGATTATTAAATAAAGAATATACCAGAAAAGAAGGTTGAAGGTTAAAGAAGCGTTTACTGTTGTAAAGTAGGCTTGGTACATGATCTTCAGGGGAAAAAAGAACTGCAGTTTTCTGCACTCAATGTTTTCACGTCCACTTTTTGCCTTTCGTTTCAGTATAAGGGAATTTTATATTAATATTGAAAATTTTAAAGAATTATCAGCCCAAAATGTTCATAGCGTTGCATCCCTAGTTATATTATAACTGCATAATATGTGTTATTATGTACACAATATGTATTTTAGTTTGGATCATGTTTTATTGTGTAAGCTGTATTTGTTTAGTAATTATGGCTTAAATCAAACAAACCGAATGCACAATACAAAAAAAAACATGATTTTTGAGAATGTTTCAAAATCGAGCTCTTCATATATTCTTGTTTGTAAAGTATAAAAGAACAATAACATATGTTCTGTACATCAGTCAACGGGCATTTGAGGCAAAAGTAAGATTAATAATTAATTATTACATCATGTTTTTACTATAAATGCAAAATTGTAAAAAATAAATGAATTTTAAGAGAACAATAACACAAACGCATCCATTGCCATTACAATGACATCTTTCTATCATTCCCACACAATTATAATACAAGATAGATTCCTTACTGTAGATTCTGTGGTGAATTATGACTGAGAGGATTCATTTATTCATTTATTTACGAGAAAAGCGAGAAGCGTTAATCAAACCAAACCAACACGTCCGTTTAAAGAGACCGTAAAGGCGAATACACTAATGATAAAGATAAATGTAAACATGTCAAGTATGACGTATATCACTCACGTATAAGAATCTGAGAGAATGTAAATTAATAAACACACGCACACACACAAACAGACATATATGTGTGTATGTGTGTGTGTGTGTGTGTGTACAGTGTGAGTGTTGTGTACAGCGAACTTTAGCTTTAACACGCCACCTGAGCGCGAGCGCAGAAACTCTCTCACCTGCAGACGCTTGTAAACTCATCGGACTTGAAAAAGCTCAAATGTGGATGAAATAAAAGAATGAAAATAAAGAAATAAAGTGAAATAATGAAGAGTTTCAGAGCTCTTCCCTGCCCTGCTGATGGTGCCACACTCCACCAATCCTATTGGCTGCCGCCTGTCACGTGAACCGCAGTCTCATCGTCGATCACGTGATGATTTTCTGACGTCAGCGCTGTTTGTTTCTGTAATGTTTAGTTTTATTTTCTGCTCATTTAAGTTCTTTGTTTTAAAATTGCGTCGTTACACTACAAATGAGTTTAATTTACATAAAAATAATCCTAAAATAGGAGACATGTTTTTCTGAGATTTAGATAAGCGGCTTATTCACAGCAGTCTTTAATATCATTATACAGCAGTGACAAATAATAACGACGTGTTTAAAAGCAGCGTTAGGCAATTACTAGTTTCTAAAAACATATTTAATAGTGTAATTAGATTACTGTACAAATGACTCTCTCCAAAAGTATTGAATCATACACTTCATGTACTGAACTTGATTAGTTTGTGATTCGGAGTGGCTCTTTTAATTCATTCATATAAATCATATAAAACTACAATAAAGTAATATTATAACTTATTGATTAGTTACACAAACACTGTTTAAAAGTGAAGCGAATCATATTAATAAACGGAAAAAAGAAATGCACAAATGATAAATCACTTAAAAATAGTTTAATGTAATGCCAGTTTAAAGCAAAATGTACAGCTGTTACAATGTTTATATAATAATCATACAAATACTGAAGGGGAATCCAACCGAAAACGTGGATAGAAAAAGACAATAACACATACATGAATGACTTTCAACAGAATTCTTATTGTCTGTTTTAACAGGTTACCACCCGTTTACCATTACACTCAAATCTGTCTTATTGTAGAGGTTAAGACACACACCGTCCTCTGTGTTGTTATTAAAAGATGATAGTTTTATCATCTGTACAAGATCCTGAGATCAGAACCACATTATCCAGACCGATCTCACCAATCACTGATGCCCCACGCTCAGCCTCAAAGATGATCTGAGGAAACAAGAAATCAAATCATGTCATTCAATCTGCTCACATTTATTCAAAATGTCAATATTTCAAATCTGCCTTTCGGTTACAATCCATCGCCCTTAAAGAACTGTCAGAAGAATTCTTACCGCCTCTGGTGATGTTTCTGTCCAGGTGATTGTGAGATTCTCGGATTGCCAGTCCTGATTGTGACTTTGCCTCCTCTCCCAAACGGCAGAAGCGCTGTTGTCCAGCTTCACCCGCAAGACGCCCATCTGCTGTCCCAGAACACGATAGTCAAACTGCAGACAGAAGCTGCTCTGACGCATGTAATCATCCAATAGCAACTTCATTCTGGCCTGCTCCTTTCTGTTGCCAATGAGGCCATAGAGAGCCATGTGATAATCCAGACCTGAAAAACACAAACGACACACTCACGGTGTTAAATCAAGTTATCTTTCAGAGTTAAAACATAAGGGTTAATACAGTATACTAAAATATCTGTTGGACTAATATATGGGAAAATTCGGTAGCACATGATAATGTTTCCTCAGCATAATTTCATTATGTTCAAGTTAATAAGTGTTTTTAGTTGATGTGACAAAACATTTTCTTTTATCTCTAACAAGACATGAATTTAACAAAGCTTAATAAGAAATTAATAAAAGTTTAACAGCACACTACCTGTGCAAAGGCAACGCTTTTCTAAACAATGGTAACCACAAAACCTAATAAATATATCTCAAAGATAAATGAACATTAATTTAGAAATGTCTATTTACTGAAAAACACATAAAACGACACTTAATTAAGAAAATAAGTCTTAAAATGCAGTCTTACACAAAGCATGCTGGGAAATATGAATCCTCTGCCTAGTTGTGACAATTATATGTTTACACAAAACAAATCATTTATGTAGCGCCAACATCAATGAATTAAGTTACTGAACGTGAAAAAATCATGTTGTGACATTATTTAAATTAATCAAATTGGACAAGCGGCTAAAATCATTTTATTAGTGTAGTTTGTGACCGACATTGCATGTCACGCAATCATAAAGATAAGGTGTGCACTAAAATGTCTTTTTCAATATTAGATAGCTATTGAAATATAAATGGGTGTGCTTTGTCTTTCACCAACATAACAACACAACATAAATTAAGAGTTAAATTTGTACCGTTGTCATTATATTTGATCATCCAGTCCAAATCATCTTCATTCTCCTGAACCCACTCACAAGCCCCGTGATCAAAGTTACAGTCCGTCAGGAATCCTGCGCAAACACACGTCATCACATCACATTACTGTTCCAAAGACAGAATAAAGCACAACACGACTTGTCTTACTCTCTTTCAGCGGTGCTGCTTGGATCTCCTTCGGCTCTTCAGGATCATACACAGGCCCAAACTCATCTGGAACTGAACGAACAAACATAACATTGAAAACACTTTCAGTGTTTACAAAATGTAATTTTCGAATTCAAAATTGTTGTGTTTGGGCCATTATTCCAAAAGGATTCATCTGCCAGATCACGAGAACGGTCGGTGAGAATTTCATTGATCTTAACACGAGCGAGATTTCATTCACAGTTTATAATACAGACGCAGTCTGGTGTTGAAAACAGTTCTTTACATCTTTAATAACTGTCGTCAGCTTTAAACGGCCGTCCAAGTTCAGAAAGATATGATAAGGCACTTTATTCACACACCACTCCCTTCACGCGCACTCTGAACTCATCGGGAGACAGAGAGACTCCATCTTATTCTGAAATGACAGTCTGAAAGTGTGCTTTGTGTGCAGCCTTGAAGGGGAAGTTCACCCAAAAATCTACTTTGTGTGATTTTTGACTCACCCACATGACGGTGAACATGTTACGAAAACTTCCGGCTCGTTCGGCGCACAAATGAATATATTTAGGAGAAATGCCACAGATTTCCAGGCCTCCTAATAGACATAATGGTGTCAGTTGTTGTCAAGGTCCAGAAAAGCACTAAAGACATGTGACATCGGTCCATCCGCTCATTGTGGATCAGTGACGAGAATGCTTTATGTGCGGAAAACAAACCAAAATAGTGACTTTAAAGTATATAGTTTTGTCAGAGAAATCTCTGGGATGTCACCTAAACATCTTCATTTGTGCTCCGAAGATGCCGGAAGTCATGTGAGGGAGTACAAAATCACACAAAGTAGATTTTTGGGTGAACTTCCCCTTTGCAGTGCGCAGTACGGAACATTTCACTCCGTCAATATGCGATCGCCTTCCTCCATGGGAAGGCCCCCCAGTTGAGAATATCAGTGAATATTATTTGATATATCAGCCAATATTTATGTTGAAACACGGATGTAGACGTGGCCATATGTGTGTGTGTGTCTCCTGACTGAAGGTTTAGAAGAGCAGACGTGTTCTCAGGATAATTGACCGTCAAACAGCTGTTCTCCAGCACACTAATAAAAGGCTCGAGGTCTTTCCTGCCTCCTAATCTCAACACCACGGTGGAATTTTCTCCCCAAAGCTCATATGTGTCTCGGGCTTGTCTCCTCATGTCTAATGTCTAAATCAAACATGAAGAGCTGATGCTGTCCAATTCTGTCTCCACGAGAGATCCCGAGCATCAAACGCTTCCTTAAACCCCTACATACCGACAACATGAGGAATGACCATATACGTTTGATAATCTTTCACCGTTAGTTTGAGGTGTTTGTGTCCTGGAGTCACGTGACTGTGAAGTTTAAGGGAGGAGAGTTTTTCTCCAGCGGGTCACAGAGATGCGGAGCATCCATCATGTCTGACGCTTTGAACGATCTCTTGCATTTCAGCTTTTGTTAGTGTGAGACCCCACGGAACAAAACACAGCTGTTCACTTTTCTCAAAGTGTCTTTACACCAACAAGCAACCGAATGAAAGAACCAGAAGATGAAAGAAAGCCCCTTTCTGTGCTTTCCTGTATCTCAGTGGTAAGAGCATTGTGTAAACAACGCAAGGTTGTCTGTTGGATCTTAGATACCTGTGTATAATGTATAGGATAATGCAATGTAAGTCGCTTTGGATAAAAGCATCTGCCAAATGCATAAATGAAAATGTAAATGTACTAAAATCTCACAACGTCTACGCGATGCAAGAATGTTTCAAGAGTCAGCTATAGATCGTTGTGTTTTAGTCTATGTATATATATGTTTCAATAGGACCACGTGATCATAAATACAGGATAAAGATCTTCATTCATTCCTCACACGAGATGAGTTTAATAAGCTGTTATTATATACAGAATGTTTCCTACGAGCACAATTAAAGCTTCTCAACTGAAAGAGAAAAAACCTGAAGTGAAGATATATAAGAAGATTCCTCTCTGTCTGTACATGTACAACACATCAACATTCTGTACATACAGCTGTATTATTCCTATGACGGTTGAGTTTGAACACGTCCTGAAGATCCAGTTCTGAATCCAGACCTCGTTCCACTTTCTATTTTCTTGTATTGGTTAAGTTTTTATTTTATTTTAATATTTTGTACCATCAATGGAAGCCTACAGATTTGCCTGAATGAAGTGTTTTGACTCTAGATGACATTAGTGTGTGTGTGTGTGTGTGTGTGTGCAGTGTTGGGTGTAACTAGTTACTAAGTAATTTTTGACTGTAATTTAATTACTTTTCCATAAGTAAGGGATTACTCTTATTTTTCTATAAACGAATTACAGTTGCGTATGATGTACTTAAACTAAATACTGTGTGTAATATATGTGTGTGCAATAGTGGAATTGACAACAAAATTCAAAGTCTAACTTTAAAATCCCTGCTTTAATGTATAATTCTCACTTGTGAAATACTTTGATCAGTTAATAATATTACTTTATTGTAGTTTTATATGATTTATTTGAATGAAATAAAAGAGCTGAACAGCAGCAGTCACTCACAGAAAGCATCTCCTCTGGTGTTCAGCGTGTTTCCAGTGTCGTCGTCCTCCTCCTCCTCTTCCTCAGGGAAGGTCGTGGTCTTCTCTGGAGGACCCACATAAACCTCTCCATCATAATCAAAGGGTTGCATGCGAAGTCTCGGAGACTCGGTCACCGCCGCCTCTGGGATGCTGTTGTCAGGGACATCAGGAATGGCTGTAGATCAAAGAAGAACATTAAAGCAACTGTGTGTAGATTAGAAGAAGCATGATAAACTCTGGACTGATCTGAGTCAAGCCGTGGATCATTGTCCGTTTGATTCATGCGATTACAGCGCTGCATTAAAGCTACGACGTGCATTACATGCGACTGCGTGTGCTGCTGTGAATGAAACGGTTTCATGCCAGGTATTGTGTGTGGATGAAGACAGACACTAAGATTCAATACAACATTATTGGGTCACAAAGCCTCAAGCACATGGCAGACGTTCTGCTAAGTGTTAAATGGTCAAGTTTTTAGCTGTTGATACATTTAGGCAACATTCAGCCTGCGTTCTCCAGACGTTCTCCAGACGTTCTCACCATTGAGAAACCCGTCAGCACTGCCTTTATCAGCATCCCACGATCTGTGATAAAACGGCTTTACTACAACAACACAGAGGAATGCATTTTATTGGTCAGAGTTTGCTCTCTTAAAGCTCAGATCATCTCAGTTATGTTTCTTTTTTTTCATTCAGCGAAACGATTGACCTTCAGCAAACGTGCAGTTCAGTTTACTCTTGATATAATGTGATGAGAAATCTGATGTCAGGTTTTGTGTCCACCTCATGTTTAATATAATTAGATCTGAAACTCCACAGGAGACAGCAAGAGCCTTTACTTGATCAATTCAGAAAGAAACACATTCAGTTTATTTTCTCAGATGGAAATGTATTCATATGTGAGAACAGATTCATTTTGCAGCCTCAGAATCTGGACACAGATGGTGCGCGTCCATCCGGCCATCATTTCAGCGGTCTGCACAGCACAAACTCAGATATTTACACATGTGGAATTTCAATCTCAGACGGTCCCTGCGCAACATCGCTCACATCCAGAAACTCTTTAGAGGAAATGGCTTTTGGATTCGCTGATGAGAGTTCAGCTCTTCTGACATTTTTGTTATTTCTTTTTTTGAAAAAGGTCAGACGCTGAACATGAAATTTATGTCAGATTCTTTACATTCATGTGCAATCCACTGCCGGTCAAACATGTTGCTTTTCTACATCTCGATCTGTAACTAATGTCCAGTAGATATGTCACAGACGTGCTGTCTCACCTGAGCAGTCGAAGCCGCGGCCGCGGAAGCCCTGTCTGCATTTACACTTGTACGATCCTTCAGTATTGATGCAGTCAGCATGAGGACTACACTTGTGAGTCTCTGACAAACACTCGTTCACATCTGACAATTACAATCAGCAAATAGCATTATTATAAAGAGAAATCACAACAGCTGTACCACATATATACAGCACATCATACAGTAAGTTTTATATGAAATAAAGTGTATTTTTCTTACCAACACAGTCATATTTTCCATTGATATATTTCAGGTCCTGACCGCTCTGACACTTGCAGTAGTAGCTTCCGAATGTGTTGGTGCACTGGCGATTAAACGGACATTGATTCTTCCCTGTCGCACATTCATCAATGTCTAAAGAGAGACACAAGAGTTAGAAACACATCAAATATTTTCTATTCTTTAAAAAACCTAAATGTAATACTCATTTTAACCCAAGGAGGCCGCCATGTTCTTTTGCAATGACGTGAAATGGTTGCACACACAGCTAGAGTTAACACAGACACACAAATCAGTTCTTCAGTAAATATAAGGTGCTGTAGGATAAAATGTTATATTTAAATATAATGCTCAAATAATAAAGAAAGAAAATAAAGACGCTATTTGGTGTATTTTCATTTTAATATTGTTTGTCAGAAACAATACACACCTGCATATTAACCAAAACCATTTTGAATGTATTATATACACAATGATTTAGCCGTTATACAATGCATTTTATCCAGATTTGGACTTTTTGGCGTTGATTTATCAACATCAGTATCAACATGTTCTTGTCTTCGGTCATTATCTGAAGGGGGCTAATATTCACGTGTGCTATAATACAGAATAAATAACCAAACCGCAGGCATCTTATTATTGTGTTTATCAGTATATTCTCATAACGTATATGATAGTGGAGGATGATGATGTCTTAAATAGTCTTAAAGGCGGTTGTTTAAAGCGATGATTTAATGCACGTTTGCCTTGAACAGACACTTACTGATACTGAAAGCGTTCTTCTTTGATGGCAGGCAGGCTTGTGTCAAGAGGACATACCGCCACCTACTGTCTCTGTGTATATCTGATCTTATGTTTGACATCTCATATTTTACTGTTATAGATGGAAAACATGTGAGATCGCTGTAGCGTTAAGAGAACGGGTTTAGGTTGCAACCATTTGACGTCTGGGATTTTGCCTCCAAGTAAATGTTTATGAATGCTGTGACAGTTACACTGTTTTTTATTTCACATTGATAAAGTCAATGCCATTGTTAATATATTAAGCCATTCATCTCTATATACCCAAGGATCCTTTTAAAATGATGATAATGATGATGCTGATGGTGGCGTGTGATGTTCTCACCCACACAAGTCTTTCCATCCGGTCCCAGTTGAAGACCAGCAGAAGGACAGAGACAGCGGATCTCCCCCTGAACCTCCTCACAGCCGTACTGACAGTGAGCCAGTGTACATGTCCTCGAATCTGATCATGTCACAACACATAACAGTCTTAAGAAGCAGATATTCATCCCCCCGAAAAAATACAGATTCTGACTTCATTTACACTCTCTCATGTCGCTTAGGACCCATAAGCCTGAAATCCCACATGATCATTTTAGGTAACACTTTACAATAAGGTTGTATTTGTTAACATTAACAAATGCAAGGCAAGTTTATAGCACGTTTCGCACACAACGATAACTGAAGAACTTACATTTCCATTAATTCCGAACATAAAACATTTGTATAATTTTGAAAGAGTTGTATTGAGTGTTTTTATGATGTGTTTTCTGGCGTGGCATCACAGATATGGTCACTATGAATTGCTTGTTTTGTATTGTATAAAAATGATCTTTTCAAATGAAATAAAAACAAAGTACGGTATGACATGAAGACAATGAAAGCTGTTGACAATAGAGCTACTCACTAGCACACGAGCCGTCGGGCAGCAACATGAATCCATTTAAACAGTAACACATGTAGCTTCCAAACGTGTTCATGCAGCGATGCTCGCAGGGCCGGGGCTTTACGCCGCATTCATTCAGATCTGAAAGACAAGCGACGTTACTGCCAATGTTCAAAATACTAACACACACTTCAGTCTGTTTCTGGACGATCCAAACTCTTTACAATCATGATTGAATTACTATTCATATCAAAGTAAAGTTAAATACTTTAGAGTAGACTTTAAAGTCACTTTAGGTAAAAGAATAAATATTGTCGACTCATAATTTGTTTGACATTTTCACTCTACAAAATATCCTGTTTATTTCTGCGATGGTAAAAAAGCTCCTGAAATACATATACTGCATACTTCACTTCCCATAGTTCATATGTAGTATGTGTGGCATTTGCTAAGCTAGTATAATGATTGTAAGTATAAATCAAATGATCAATGTTTGACGGTACAGACCTTGAGTGCATGTTTTTCCAGTGTACCCGGGGAAACACTTGCATTTGTTTGGACCGACACACTCGCCGTGTTTGCATGCCGGGTCACATTGGGCTGGTAAAACATTTAACAGGAGAGATATATTAGTAAAGGAAAGAGTTTAGAGTAAAGTCACGTTCAGAGAGACACCGCACAGACATCCATGTCTGCCAGACCTCCTCTAACATTCGATGCGGTTTGAAAACAGCGCACCGCAAGATTTCACATTAGATTGTGGTTGGAATATTTGCCCAATGTTTCCACGTTACACCAGTAGAAAAACATCACAATCAAAACATTTCTCTTTGCTTCGTTGGTTTTGGAATGCACGTCCACAGATCATATCTGTATGGATGTTGTATTTGTTTTTATTCACTAATAACCAGTCGGTCAGATGAAGTCCTGAGGCATTCACAGCTCATTTTTACCGAATGCAGACCTTCCGCAAGGAAAGATGTTTGCTTTTGGTTTTAAGGTAAGAAGCAATTTCGTTTAATCATCTGCAAATAAAATCTGTAAAAAGGATCAGTCTCATCACGAGATCATTTACCTTCACAATGACCTTTGCTGTTTCTCTTCCATCCATAGCAACAGTCCAGCCTGCTGCCATAGCGACACACACCTGTCTGACTGCGAAATGGGATTTGTCTTCTTTGCCTTAGTGGGAGGAAAGCGTAAAATAAGATGAGATCAGATGAGATCTCTTTAAAATCTCAATTATTTCTCTCAGACATCAATGAGATTACAAAAAGATTCAATGAAAACACTCAAGTCTCCTGAGTGTTCAAAGTCTCCAGAGATGTGAGCAATGTGTTTGCAACCAAAAGTCAATCATTCTCAGAGATCTCAGTATGAATATGAAACATTTCTCTTGAATCCTCTACGATTCATTTACACTTCCAGACTCTTCATGTGTTCACACTATAACACTCTCCGTTGATTCTCTTTTTATTTCTCTTGTAAGCAATCTTAAGAGCAACATCTGACCCCTGGGTTTACACTTGAAATGAATTTCTATTTTGCATCTTTTTGCTTTGAAATGATCTGTAGTGTAAAAAGCACTGTATAGATAAAAGGTGACATATCATGATAATCCAAATATTCAATACTTCCTATTGTGTAAAGTGATACAGCTGGATGTTTTAAAGCTCAATGTATTTTGTATGTTAGTTCTGTCGTGCTAATATAGCTATAAAAACACAAAAGCTATAAGCAGAAAGAGAGATGACAGGTTTTGTTCGCTGATTTCAGCAGACGTGACTGAGCAGATGGAACATCTTGCATCTCCTCTTAAAGGACGATTTAAACTCTGCTGTATATAAACCGTGGACATCACACGTCCACAAGGACACGATGGGACTGAAGCTGATCGTGTTTTTTATAGATTATGTGTTTTAAAATAGGTTTTATTCAGATGTTAACCCCTTTGGTCTGGTTTGAAAATTCTCATATAAGCTCCAGACACACTACTGGTGAGTGAAACACCTGCTGAAATAACACAAGAGCGTCTCAAGATTGACATTCTCTCCAGATGTGTATAATTCTGCATGCTTCTCATGTTGGTACCTAAATCTGTCCCGGGCTCCAGAGAGACTGAGTGAAGCGACAGAAATAAACCGTCCCTCCAGAAACCTCCCGACACAAGCAGATGGGATCCGCTGGGTGACAACAGGTGGACCACGAGTATAAACAGTTTGCTGTTAATAATAACAGTAGCTGCTCACTTTTGCCATCTTGGGTGTTAAAGCGGTAGCGTGCCGCAAAGAAATAAACAACTGTTTACTCACTACAGACCCGTGGTTAGAAAATGACCAAATGCACCTTCAGAACCGTTTGTCATAAACCAAATATTACCCCTCACAAACAACACTGACGTGGAGACAAATGTTTCTGTTATCACACAAGAAAATGTCCATCAAAAGTAAGTGTTCAGACCCTCGATTCTCAGATGTTAAGAGAAAGACCTCAAAACACAATCTCTGCCAATAACAATGCCATCACATCAAAATCACACTACAATGACATCGCAGTCGCAGTTTAATCACATCCTCTCCCGTATCACAAAAGATCACTTACAGAACTGTATTCTGCATCAGATTCGGTCGCTCCGTACCAAAGGAAAAATAAATCACTAGGTTGTGAAAGAGAAACCTCAAAGCTGAACAATAACTCAAGACAACAGAAAGAGAGTGTTCTGGTCACATACCTGTTTTCAGCAGATCCCAGAGAGACACACAAGAGCAGTGACAGAGCACTGATCC
>NC_136772.1:567517-665196 GCF_947034865.1 Barbatula barbatula
AAGAAACCCACCGGGGAGCTTGGAGATCCTGTTGTGCTGAAGATCAAGAAACACCAGCGAGGGAACGTCTTGCGACAGATTGCTGGATATGAAATTGACATTATTGCTGTCTAAAATGAGTTCGCGGAGATGTGTGAAATCTCTTAACATTGACCACTGAATGCGTGTCAGGTGATTGTGACTCAGTCTCAGTTTCTGAATGCTCTTGGGAAGATACATGTAAACTCGATTGGGCATGTTTCCGATGTTGTTGTGCGATATGTCCAGATAGGTCAGGTTGGTCAGTTTGTTGAAAATCCGGTCGTAGGTTTTGTCTCTCTTCATCCATAACTTGCCCAGACTGTTGCGCTGGAACTGAAGCTCCTGGAGAGACCGACTGGACATGGTTTTGGTGGTGAGCGTGTCGATGCTGTTAAAGCTCATGTTGAGAACTTTTAAAGAAGGGAGACGCTCGAGGAAGTTCAGATTGTGCGTTATGCCTTTCACGGTGAAATAATGTGGGTTGTAACTGAGGTCCAGCACTTCCAGATCCTGTAACTCTGTAAAGGCGTGGTCGTATGCCAAGTCGATTTTATTGAAGGACAGATCCAGATATTTGATGCCCGGAAGCGAAGTGAATTCAGATCCGTTAGGGGCGGCAGCAAAACCGTTTCTGGAGAGATTGAGGCAAGAAATGTTCCCGTATGTCTCGAACAGTTGAGGAGAGATGAAGAAGAGATTATTGCGACTCAGATCCAGCACGCGTCCGGCGGCGAAGCACTCTGGTTTCACCAGGCTGTTGGAGACCTCATATGCATGATCCTTTGGGTGGCTGTAGGCTTCTGCCAACGAGGGCGTCTCGAATGAAGATCCCACATCTGGAGCGTGCGAATCTAGTCCTTCTCGGTTTGGGGGTCGACTCTGCACCGTCGGGTGAAGTCTATTTTCCGAAAGATACAGCAGCTTCAAATGTTGCAAGTGTAAAAATGTTTTTGAGTCTGCGTGAACGATAAAATTTGTTCCAACATCCAACACTGAGAGATTTTTAAGAGCCGTCAGAGAGCTGAAGGTCTCTGCTCTGATTTCTTGAAACACCAAACCCTGGATGTGTAGGATCTCCAGCGAGGTCAGGTTGGAGAAACTGGATGACAGCGTGATGCTTTCAGGATAACTCTTCAGAGCGTAATTAAACGAAAGATCCAGTTCCCTCAACAGCGGTAAATTACTCAAGAAAGTGTGGTTGGCAGTAACAGCCATTGACAAAAAGTTATAAGAGAGGTAAAGCTCCTCAAGCTTTGAAAGCTTTGTAAACCAATTGGGATCGAGTGAATCGATCGAATTTCCTGCGAGATGAAGTAATTGGAGTTCTACCAGGTTAAAGAAAGCTCGCGGATGGATTTCAATGGATATATTAACGCAGGGAACACATGGATATGGGGCGTTATTGCATCTGGGACAGTTGCCTTGGATTTTAAGAGAGGTCAGGTTGTCAAGGCCTTGGAAATCATGCTCGCCAATGTATGCGATTTGGTTGGAAGCCAGCTCCAGCGATCTTAAAGACACAGGCAGTCCTGTAGGGACGTGACTCAAGTTATTGAACGATAAAGAGAGATATCTCAAGCCTGTGAGGGACGAGAAACTTCCATTCTCAATATAGTAATCTCTCAAACATGGATTCCAATAGTAACAGTTTCTAGAAAGATAAAGATGCGTCAGGGTTTTCATGCGTGAGAACGCCGTGGTGTTTATCCGAGTGATTTTATTCTCCACCAGCCGGAGTTCTTGCAGGTTTTCGGGAAGCTTTTCAGGGATGCGCTCCAGAGCCATGCCGTCCATCTCTAATATTTTTAAGTTGGTCAAATTGGAAAAGAGTCCGGCAGGAATGGTGACCTTCTGGTTCTTGTTGATAAAGTTGAGATTGAGATAGGTCAGATTTTTCATGTCTTGTGAAGTTAAGTTCTGGATCCTGTTCTCGGACAGGTCCAGGCTTGTGGTGTTTGCTGTTATATTGGGCATCTTGGTCAGTTGACGCCCTCGGCAGTAGAACACAACCGTCATGGCTGTTAAGTTTTCATGGATGTCACAGGGCGACGTCTTCATGGTCCTCATGCTCATCTGACACAGAAGAAACTTCATCTCGAACGCCGCAATCAGCCAGACGATGAATTTGAACCACAGGAAAGCAGAGACCTGGAGAAACGACAACAACAACAAAAACATTCAGTCATTCCCTTAGACATAATACTAAATGACAAAATTCTACAAAGTAAACTGAGCTTTTAAAAGTACACATAATATACAAATATTAGAAATATTATAATACTGATACTCACACAATACACACAGCATGTGCGAGACTAAAAACCACAAATTCCTCACTTAAAAGATTTTACTTTTGACATTGAAAAGGAATTAGATGAAAGCTTTCCTCTTTCTAATGTCTATATAATTGTTTAAATAAAAAGTTCTCATACCATGGTAGCGGTGTCTATTTATAGTCCTGTGAAAGCGATGCAGCGTTGAGACTCAAAATAAGCGGCGTGCTTCAATGTACACACGCCTGCATCTGAGAAAAGGGAAGTTTTGTTGTAACTGGCAGAGACTTTAATCACTCACTGACCTCTGAATGTGACTGGCACCTGGCACTGCACATATGACTTTAAACTCTTCCCTTTCTCTTTGCTGTTGAGAACAATAACATTTGTTTAATAAAGTACATGTTTGTATTATCTTGTTATATCTCAATGGTTGGTGGCTCAGTGAAATGACCACAGGATTTTTTAGCACATGAGGAACTTCTGTCTTCTGTTCCTCATTTACAACAGCAACGACGACAAATAGCACGCATGTCAGTCGCATTTAAAAAAATCAAACCTTCGTATAGTCATCATGATTCGAATTGCAGAATATACTGTGGACAGCGAGCACATTTTCTGCATTTAAAACATACTATTGTATACGGTTTACTTATGTTCACAGTTAAGTGTGCGGTGCACAACAACAACAACACACACAGAATTTTGTATCCCATGATGCAGTTCAACTGAATTTCCATTGATTTGAAAGACACCTATAACAGTGTTGACATTGTTTGATTTAACAGCTGAAAGTGAACACACTGTCAAATTTATGCCTGCACGTCTGCTGTCTGACCTCTAAAACCCAGCCATGCACCAACACTAAAAATACTAGAGTCAGAAAACAACATACATCATCCCACATAAGAAATACTGTGATTTACTATGATATTTACTATAAAAAACAGTAGTGAAATTTATAGACAAATGTAGATAAATATTAAAGTATATTGCGGTATATAGTTAATACTACAGTACACTATCTTAGACTATTTACAGTTCACTATAGTAAAATACTACAGTAAAGTTCTTTATAACGTTGGATATAAAAATGTGCGCTTTACTTACTTGGTAATTTACATAAATAATTCATAAATGTGCATTAAACGTATAAAGTATAGTAAGTAAAAATGCCGTCTCAAGCACTTTTAACTAACACATATATCATGTCTCACCGCTCAAAAGCATCCACACCACCCATGAAAGAAAGTTCATTGTTAATCTTTTATTTAATATAGATTTATATTACAATAGGGAGTCTTATAACATTGTCATGATTACAAGATTAAATGTGCTTTTTTGTTTATTTAAAGGGACAGTTCAGCCATCATTTATTCATCCTGAAGTCAAACCTGTATGAGTTTCATTCTTTTGCAGGACACAAGAGAAAATATTTTGCTGACAATATTGAACTCCGTTAACATATCTTTGTGTTTCACTTCTGTGTAAAGGGCCAAATGACTTGAGAAAGAGTCACACTCAGGTTTACAACAACACGAGAGAGAAGAATTGAGTGAATTTTGTATTTTTGGGTGGGCCATCTATTAAAAAAGGACATGTGATTTGTTTACAGAAAGAAGAACTTCAAATATAGAAAGAACCAGAAGCTTTTAAGTGTTACGGCATCACAGAGATTCCTGGAAGAGTTTGTTATACTGCTGACGGTCAGAAGACATCACACTTCTGAGACTGAACCAGAAATACGTCTGTGCTTGTGGATTCTTCGGCCACTCGAGGACTGATTTCTTATACAGTCTCTTTCTCAGTCTCAGGTACTTTGACTGACATGGCATCTTCTCCAAGAAAATCAGGACGATGACATCGTTCTTCTCATCCATAAGTCGCTGATGGGCCAAATAAAACGCCGTCCTGAAGTTCCCCCCCTTCATGTAACGTCCGGTCAGAATGAACACGGTGAGTTTACTCGTCTGGATGCTCTGGGATAGATTCTCGATGAGCGGGCATCCAGGCATCCAGTCTCTTTCCTCCAAACAGAGATGCATGGGCGGCTCGCCCCTGTCCTCCAGCTGAACGCGGAGCTCCTGCGTCACCCACTCGTGAACCGCCGTGTCCGTCGTGTCGTAGGCCACGAAAGCATCGTACATGGTGTTGCTGGAGGGGAGCCGCTTGTACCCCTTGAGTTTGGCCACACAGAAGTGATAAATGTACCAA
The DNA here is from genome assembly GCF_947034865.1 of Barbatula barbatula. Taxonomy (NCBI): domain Eukaryota; kingdom Metazoa; phylum Chordata; class Actinopteri; order Cypriniformes; family Nemacheilidae; genus Barbatula; species Barbatula barbatula. The sequence continues at coordinate 572,026 of NC_136772.1, forward strand.
ACGTCCCAGAGGAAGAGATGACTTGATATGGTGAGGGTGAGGATGCTTAGAATCACAGATGTCAGTAAAATAAAGAGAATGATTGACAGCGAATTGTGTTGACAGGCTTGAAGGTTCAAAAAAATGACACTCTGACCTCGCTGGGCGCTCGGGGAGGCACAGTTGACATCAGTGGCCAGATGTGGAATATTAACAGACGTGCGGTTGATCCATCGGACGAACCATGTGGCATTGCAGGAGCAAACAAACCTGTTGTTGTTCAAGTAAAGGGTCTCCAGGCTGTCTATGACGTTTTCCGGAAAGCTTGACTGATCGATGAACTTGATGCGGTTATAGCTTAAATCCAGTTTCTTAAGGCTAAAAGCATCCTTGAGAAAATCAGGAGGCAGTTGAACAATATTATTCTTGCACAGTATGAGAACTTCAATGGATTTTGTATAGTTAGACAGACACGGAACGCTAGTCAAGTGATTATCACTGAGATCCAAGCGCTTAAGGTTTGGAAGGTACACAAGGCCTTTCCATTTAAATGAATTTATTCTGTTGCTAGCGACGTAGAAATCTGTCAGCGTCTCCGGGAGGCCTTGGAAAACTTCCTCCGGGATGAAGTTCAGGTTGTTGCGTGAAATATCAAGCACCTTTAAGACTAAAAGTTTCTTGAAGTAGTTGACAAACCGTGTGTCTCCGTCCCTCCACAACATGTCCAGGCGATTCCCTTTAAACTCTAGACTTTCCAGTGTGAAGCTTTCCATTTCTGTGTTTGTAGACGTGGATATCAGGTTGTCGTTCATGATCAGTTTACTCAGTTTGCCCAGGTTCTTTGTAAAGTTCAGCATGTGAGTCAAACCCTCGGCCACGAAGAAGTGACTGTTACGACTGATGTCCAGAACCACAAGATTGGTGAGTTCCTGAAACGCTGAAGAGAACATCAAGTCCAGACGATTGTCAGAGAAGTCCAGATATTGCAGGTTCTTCAACTGAATGAACTCTGAGCCGTTCAGACTCTGACTCATGGCATTACCCGATAAATTCAAACACTTAAGCTCACCGAGATTCAGAAATCTAGGATGGAGAAAAAAGATGTTATTCCTACTGATATCCAACGTTTTTCCAAATCGACTGCATTCGCTATCAAAAGGACTGGAAGTCCTGAGTTCCTTGTCTTTGTATTTGCAGCTGCGTGCAAACTCATCATAAAGAAAATAGTGCATGTCCTTCACGTCTCCGTTGTGGTACTGAGCACCTTGAGACATCGGGGAACTAAACCGGTTCTCTCTGAAGTTGTTGGAACCTGTAAATTCCCCTTCTGAAGGTAAAGAGATTTTGTTGTCTGATAAGTTGATGATTTTGAAGTTCTTCAGGTTCTTGAGGATGCTGAGATGTGCTATCTTTATAAAGTTTGTGCCGAGATCGACGAACTCCAGGTTCTTTAAACTGCTCAACGGTTGAATGTCTTGAAGCGTGAGCTCTTGAAACACATAACCTTTAATTCTCAGAACGCGCAGAGATTGGAGATGATCAAATGATGCTGAAAGGTTAAGAGATGCTGGATAAATCTGCAGCGCAAAGTTAAAGGAGAGGTCCAACTCTTCAAGCTTCGGCAATAGTGCAGGGAATGAGGTGTGGGTTATCTCTTTAGCCAAAAAATTACTGGAGAGGTCCAGAACAAGGAGGTTTGTTAGATTCTGGAACCACTCTGAACGTATGCTGGTCAGAGAGTTACTGTGAAGACGAAGAGTTTTCAGGTTCATTAAGGTTTTGAAGGAGTTTATATGTATCTGGAGTGGAGCATTGTCCGGGCACGGAGCGCACGGGAACGGAGCGTTATAACAGCGAGGGCAATTCCCACTTAAATCCAGTATCTCCAGCTCGGTCAGGTTGTGGAAATCCTTTTCTGTGATTTTCTGAATGTTATTATTGTACAAGTACAACTCTTTAAGGCTGGAGGGCAGCTTGTGGGGCATGTAGGACAGATTGTTAGACTTCAGAGAAAGCAGCGTCATTCTGTCTAGATATAAAAACACATCCTCTTGTATGTAATACGACATGTTGCATGGGTTCCTGAAGTAACAGTTCTGTCCGAGGTAAAGTTTCTCTATATTCCTCAGTTCTGTTAGATTCTCTTTAACGATTGAAGAAATGCTATTGACCTCCAGACTCAGAAGCACAAGGTTTGGCGGAAGACCTTTAGGAATGGCAGACAGCTGGTTGCCATCCAGATAAAGGGATCTCAGATTCTTAAGCTTCGAGAAGGTCCCGTTGTCAATGATCACGCTGTGGGTGCAGACGCGGTCTTTGGGTCCCACCTTGATGGGTACGCAGTTGCAGCGCAGGTCGATTTCGGTAATGTTTAGCAGGTTGTGGAAAGAGTCGTTCGTGACGTGCGGTATGTGGTTAATGGTCAGGGTCAGATTGGTGGTGTTCGTGGGGATTCCCGACGGTACTTCGGTGAGACCACGTTCAGTGCAGTCCACGAGCACCTCTGTCTCATTATCATCCATAGACACATCGCACTTCAGGCTTTTGGGGTACCACTGAGATCCATTCAGCTCCAGCGAGCAGATGAATATCAGAGCAGCGATGATCATAAAGGTCTTCATCATCTGAAAGAGAACAAAAAATCTTCTCAGGGAGAGACCTCAAGTAACTGCTAAAAAAAACGAGAACGTTTATGAATTTTTCACAAATTATTACATGAAAATAATTAACTAACACTATGCTATATAATAAAATGAAATAAAACTTAACTAAAAAACATTATTAAATAATAAAAAATTTGTAAAAATATAATATAATAACAATTCACATATAATTATAAAAAAACGTATTTACCATATTAATAAAACAAAGAAAACTACTCTGTTTTTTAATTAGTTTAAAGAATTTCTCTGGATTCACACATTCTTGGGAACATTTGGGATCATGTAAGTACACAACTGCATGAAATATATCACAATGTGCAAGTGACTTTTGGATATTTCATAACAAAACTATTCCATATTGTGGCTTTAATTTGAACTTCGTGTTTTAAATACAATTTCAAATGTTTAATACATGATTCATAAATACGTAGATACATCTCAGCCCTTGTACAATTTACAAATAGTAGTATAAATAATTGTTTATTTATCAATGGTACTCTGGCGTGTAACGGGCAGCTGAAACACAGAGTGAGAGCAGACAGACGGTCGTGAGTCTCTCTCTCTGTCTTTATCTCTCTCTTAATAAATGCCCCGTAAGAGTCACTAACAAATAATAACTAAATACGTGTTTGTATTATTAATACTACATTAGAATTGAAAGACAAGGTGTAAAGATAATAATTCACATCTCTACTATTAATGTAAGTGTTGATTCATATGACTTTCTATGGCGTTCATAAGGTGGTACGTGATCTGAAAAGTTTGCGAACCACTACTACACATCATTATGATAATATAGAGAATGATGTGCCTCTTATCTTATAGCAACAGTTTTGGGCTCTTTTCTGCTCCAACATGGCAATGGCTTTGTGCACAAATCAGCATTAAAAAAGAAAGTATTGATTCAGTGTAATGTGGAAAAACTTAACCGGACTGCATTACGCCCAGACCTGACCACTCATCACCCAAATCCATCAATGGAAACTACATTTATAGATGTACAAAACAATACTATACTAGCCTTGATTGGAATGAATGAAACAGACAGACATGTTTATTTAAAGTGGTGGTCCCAATATGTGTGAAATTTGACTAATATACATTATAATATAAACTATATGGACAAATTAGTAAATGAAAATGATCATGTGTGTGACTGTAGGCTGTATTCTCTCCACAAGCAGATAAAAAGGATTATGTGCCGTTGTACATTGTATGCAGGAAAAAAAACCCAAACTCATTTGGGTTGTTAAGATTTTAATTGTTTTGTTTGAGTAATTTTAATAGATTCAAATGAAATAAATTCAATTCAATTGTATTATGTTGAATATTAACTTTACTTATTTATTTTGTGTTGAGACTATATAAATAATTGTTGTAGATATAACCACCTTGGCAGCTGATCTGTAGTTCCCAGCATGCTTTGCATCTGACTGCATTAGGAGACTAATTTTTCTGATTATCCGTCATTTTAAGACTTTGTGTTTGTATTGGTTTATCTTTGAGATTTTAGGGGAGTTTTGGTATTCTTTTTAAGTTTGTCACCAGTCTCTTCTCACTTGATAATCATGTTGAAAAAATGATATATTTCAATATAAAAGTAAGTGAACCCATGACGATTGAGATAGACACATTGTTCAATGTACACGTTTTTTATTTGTTTACTTTGAGTAATATTTACTTAATGTCGTAACAAATACTACATTTATTTAATAAGTAGAATTCACTTTATTCTGGTTATTTAGCCGCACTTGAATTATACTAAACATCTTCTCCACAAATATTGTTTAAGTACATTCTACAAGTTATTTTTCCGGTGCATTATTAATGTACAGCGTTTCTTGTTTCAGGTCAAGTTGGAGAAAAGCGTTTAAAAGATAACATTTCAGTTAAACTGCTTATATGTTTATGGTTACACAGCATTAAATGTCACAAAGATCTTAAGGAAATTCCCTCGAGCATTGTTACCACCACAGAACACAAGAAGAGCACACAATGAGTTCATACACCGATCGCACACATTCACATCTGCACGTGTCAAGTGCGTTTCTGATCCACAGATTATGTCATGTTTCATCTATCCATAAATACAGCTGAACGCACATAACCCTAATATATCCACAAATAAACATGCCATTTTTGCAAACAAATATTCTACCAAATACATAAACATTTCTCTGACTTGTCTACATTCATCTCTTGGCATCAGTCAAGTTCTTCCACCTCACAAACTTTTAACAGAAATACATACGATAACTCACCGTCTCTCTTTGACTTTCAGGAGACGTCTGGGAGGAATTTCATGTAGAAATGCTGCAATTCAGATCTTTTGCTTCATGAAGATCTCTGCAGCACAGGTGCAATTGGCCAATAATAGTAAAATGACAAACAAAAGTGAGAATGAATATATTTAGACAACACAACTTCCTCTTTATCTCAAAAACAGTACAAACCCGTCACATTTACCCCTGAATCTCAGGATTCACCCGATGATGATGTGAACAACAAATATCACTGAAGTGTGACGAGAAACACCACAGACACTTTCACCTGTGATCTCCTGAGACACTGATGGTTTTCTACAGTTTTACTTTGGTTTCTCTATAAACAAAAGTGATATGAAATAATCAAAACATTATAATCTAAAGACATTTCACACATTCGCAGTTTTCCCGAAACCACTTACTGAAATGTGTTAATGTCTTCTAATGAAAGAAAGACAGCACAAGTTTTCTGTAACCAAGTGGAGATCTTTAATGGTGTGATAACTGAAATAAAACACATGACAGTTATAATCGTGAAATGTCACCGTAGACGCTAAATAAGAAGAAGAATTACTCATGAGAAGAAATAGGAAAGATTATGAAGTTCAGCGAGTTTTGTCATCCTGCTAAACTAAATAAAACACATGGGAGAAAAGAAGTGATGCGTCCGCGATGTCATTTACTGTATACACGTCTATATATATATATATATATATATCTTCCTTTAAAAATTCTACGCATTGAAGAATTCTTTTACATATATTGTAGAACTCCATTATACATATTGCACAAAATATACACAAACCACACGTCATCATACGGGCCTCGTACCTTGATTTCCATCATACAGTATATGTGTCGTCATATGGCTTTGCTATGGCTAAATGGAAGCTGTACGATGACCATTCCTAACATCAAAAACTGCATTACTGCATGGCAATGTGATGCATTCAATGCACTTGAGCGTTAGTCATCAAAATAACCTGTAAGGTAAGAAATCGGCGTCTAACTGCTGCAGCTTCACTCCAAACCTTCAGCTTGAAAAATAAAAAGCTCTGCACATGCAGTCTGGAGGGAAATGTGGCTGAAATAGAGAATTTCTCAAAGCAGAATGGAAGTGTGTTTTCTGTGCTAGATTCATTTATGCAGGTCAATGTGAAATAAACAACACGTGATGATATTTACGTTCGTAATGCCCAATCCTGGTGTTACTGTGTGCAAATTCATCACTGCATTATTCTAACATCAACAAAACTGCGAAACACCTCTTTCTTGTTGAGGTGATGTCACAGATCACCTCGCTCCATCCGGTACACAACAAACGCTTACGAGGAACCAATTCCACAATGATGAAATGAAGTTGGGTCCTGGGTTGTGGATTATTGAAGCGATGTGAATGAAATGGCTTTTGAATCTTCTGCATTCAGGTTCGGTCGATGGGATGGATTTTGACCGTCTGCTCACTGTAGTCGCCATTAAAAAGTGTCAATGCTCCCTGAGCCAATAGTGTTCCTATTAAAACTCCATTTCTGCCTCCCTGAGGCTACCAGAGCGGGGTCATTTGAGGCCGAGTGCAAATATAAACGGGGAAGATTCGGACCTCCCATCGCCTCTGGTTTGGCACATGTGAATCTGTGCTATGGATGAATATGGACACATCGTGAGAGAAGACCAGTCTTGGGTTTTGTCTTCGTCATCAGCGTGCTACACTGTGGTGGAAAAGAGAGATAGAGAAAGACGGTTAGAGGGTCCGGACGATTTATGATAACACGATAATGAAAGTGTGTGATGAGCCTGCAGAAACTCTTTACAACGGACTTAAGTTAATACAGCTGGAGAGTTGAATTACTGTAGGTTGTAATACTTTTACATTTACATTTAAAAGTGAAACGTCATCTCAAGTTTGATTGAGTCGTGTGTACAGCATTATGACAAATACGAACCAAATTGACTTCCTTTTACAAGCTAGCAAGTTAATACAACAAGTGCTTTTGTGAATCAAATCTTTTAAGAACGCCTCGGCCCATTTGAACCCCGGCTGAGTCAGATATGCACAATTTAACCCAAATTCTGTCATCATTACGTCAACATCATGTGTTTTTTATCTGTCTGAAGCACAACTGAAGATATTTTGAGAAATGTCTCAGTGGTGTTCATACAAAGGAAGTCAATGGGGTTCAGTGTTCAGTATTCTTCAAAATATCTTCTTTTGTGTTCTGAAGAAGAAATTCACACAGGTTTGACATTAGGATCATTTCTGACGGGACTTTCACCTTAAATTAACCGAACGGTTAGATCTGTCCATACAGGCACGGAAAAAACTTCTGTATTCATCTTTTCTGTATGTAATGTGCTAATTTCAATCCAGTGTCTGCGGAATTTCAACTAAATCAAACCTCAGGAATGAAAGATGTAAAAAGAAATCCGGCTTGATTCAAACTTACCAAAACTTGGTAAGTTTTGGATTTGAATTATAAGACTTTTCTCAAACAAATTTGGACAAACAGTCGACGTTCCTTTTATCATCCATGTCCTATCAAGATGTTCTTTTGTCAATATTTTGTTGAAACGCAGGCCTGTAATACCTGTGGTCTCTTTGATCTTGGGCATCCGCTGACACCCGTCTCTGGCGGCTCCAGCGGTTGACTCCGCAGCGGCCGTTCCGTGCTGCTTCCGCAAAAAAGCAGAATCCGCGCTCTGGTTCTGATATCCGGCAGGTTTGGCGGAGGACTCGGCATGCGCGTGCACATTCTCAGTCGTGCACAGAGGAGAATCCATCGGCGTCCCGGAGTTACTGCTGCCTGTACAACAGCCGGCGTCGATGGACGAGCCCTGTGAGCTCTGAAGAGAATGAGCGCCCTCGCTCTGGAGAGACGACATCCGTTTGGGCAGCGAATGTTCCGCCTGAACCGCTCTGATTTGATGGGCTCGCAGCTCTTTAGCGGGAGAACCCCTCAGCGTGGAACCGTCCAACTCACCTCTCTTGACCTTTTGAGTGACCCTGCCTGACGTGCCGGTGTCACAGGCCACCTCCGAGTAAACGTGCCCATCTGTTTTAGCCATGTGTGACCTCCTCTCGAGGTCGAAGGGACTCGATCGATGGGAATCTCTCACGGTGAAGTCGTTGTACCTCCTGATATCTTCCCGGTGCGTTTCGGCGATCTGGCGCACTTCGGGATCTCCTCCGCTTCTCTGCTCGACGTCACGCTCTTCACTTTTCATTCCCATCATCACGTCCATGTGCATCTTGTTGAAGTATTCGGTCAGAGATTTGGTTTCCATGGTTTCCGGCTCCATCTCGAAGTGTTCGGAGCGGAGGTTTCGAGGTTGAGCGGACTGAGAGTCGCAGGGGGTCAAACGAAACTCTGTCTCCTCAGCGGCAAGCGTTTGGTAACCGCCGGCTGTGGCTACAAACATTTTCAAAGTGTTTTCGGAAAGTTTGTGAGCTGCTGCCAGCTCCGAGCCCTCCGTCATTTCAGAGGAATTTGTCTCATTCCCAGAATCCGACGAGGACTCGGGGCTAAAGGAGCGAGATATTTCTACACCTGCGTGAAGACACAAACATTTAGTAAAGCAGACATACGCCTCACCGTACCAATACTTTAAAATAGTTTATTTGTACAAAATGTTGACGGCTATGAAATGAAACAAAGAAATACCATTAACAATGAAATCAATGAACAATGACCAAAAATGCACAAATCCACTCGAGATCTGGCACTTTCCATGAAGGAAGTACAAATAGAATACAATTAAACTTCAGGAGGTGTTTAAACTCTAGAAAACATTGACCATCAATCGGTTTTGTTTTACAGTTGTCTTCACTTGACTTCTTTAGGTTTATGGTGATAATTTTTTACACTAAAAAAAGTAATGGGACACAAATTTGTACACCGTTCATGAAAAGCGCCATTTACATAATAAATAAAACAAATGCACACACACACACACAAAAGAAACACAGGACACATGGGACCTGCACTGAACCGAATGGAACAACAAAATGAGAAAAGAACGTCTGGATGATCCTGCAATGTCAACGAATAAACGTTACGATAGTGTAAGAACCTGAAGAATTGTCCTGTTGTGGGCGCGATTGATCTTCAGAGGCAGCGAGAGCCTCCAGCGCCTGCAGCGTGGAAACCACAGCATCGTTGAACACTTGCTCAGTTCCTGCCGACACCTGCGTCGGCACAGAATCAATCAGCGACACGGGGATGTCGTCTGTCGTCGTTCGCCGTCCTCGAGACCCCTGGTGGTCGTCCTCATCTGAGCTGTCCCTGAACCCCGGCGGCGGGGCGGCGATCGCCAAGTTCAGCGTCTGCAAAAGATCGTCGTTCTCCTCCTCGTCGTCACCCTCCGGCGGCGGCGGGAGCGACGTCAGGTCGATGATGTCATCGCTGGATTCGGAGAGAGACAGGAGAGAGTTGGCTTTCTCGCCCATCATCATCATCATCATCAGGTCCTCCTCGCAGCTGATGTCATCATCATCCTCGGCGTCGTCGGTGGTCTCCGCGTAGCAGATGTCGTGCAGCAGTGGCTCCTCGATGCCCTCCGTCATACCGAAGATTTTAGCGTCGCCGTAGACCATGTGTGCGCCATACTGAAAGCCGTCGACCTCCATCGATGCGTCCAGGGGCCTGTAGTCCCTCTGCTGAGCGTACAGGTATCTGTGCTCCTCTAGAACCTCCGGGATGTCCTCCATCAGTCTCTGGTATCCCAGGTTCTGAGGGTTCACGATTTCCAGCGGAGGATCGCCGAATATGAAGGACACTTTGGCGCTCCTGGGTGAGTCTTGAGGTTTGCTCTTTGGGACAATGAAGTACGGTTGAGAGCAAGCATGACCTCGGTTCAGTCTGTCGGATTTGTCGTCTACGTGCGTGCGATGCTCTGACTGTGTTTCTGTGGGGATGACATCACACTCCTGTCGGCCACACGTGATGTAATCCGGGTGCGGCTCGTGGCATGCGTCGCAGGGGCTGTAGTTCCAGTCGATTGTCTGGTAGTTGTGTTTGGCCCTCGAGTCGTGTCCTGAAACAAACAGGAGCAGGAGTGTTCATATAAAATCACAAAGAACAATCAAAACTGAGGCTGAACGTGTGGAATGTTTGATCTTAAAAACACCTGAAATGATAAAAAGAAACAATACTGTATGTGTTCAAGATCATTTTAAATATTTTATGATATGACATCCTTTTCATCCCATTGGTTGAATTTTATTCATGTGCATTCAGTTAAATTGAACCATAAATGTTTTTGGAAAGGAATCTGTTTAAATGAATTTAAAAACATTGCAACACGATAGTATGGTGATATGGTGAAGTCAGTATATAGTGTATTGTGATCGGAGTGTATAGATGTTCACATATGGCATGTTTGGTTCAAATAAAACAAACTCTGGTGTGACTGTTCAGTTATTGCGTTAGGGATGTGGCGGTGATTAAAATTCGGGTACAGCAATTGCTAAAATGAATGGTGGGTTCAATATATTTCTTAATAAAAATAAACAAAACTACGAAATAAAATCGAAGCACACACTACACAAAAACGAATTTTTTAACGAATATAAAAAACCTTATCGTAAATAAGTTGCCAAAATTAACAAAACAAGTGATTAAGGGACACACCTTGCAAAAAACGAATAAGAAAGGGAAAACGAAATGAAAAATGTTTGTGTTAAATAAATGAATAAGAAAGGAACAACGTATGTTAATAGCAAAGCTTATTATAGCTACTTAAAAAGAAAAAGAGAAAATTAAAACCGGCTCTTGATGACGGCTGTCGTGTTTTTGAAGAAATAAATTGGATGACTAACTTGTACGACTAGTCTACGCAGTTTATGCAACCAGCCAAAGGCGGCCTCCAGTAAAGATGGTCGGCTTTCAATTTAATTCTAGTGCGGTTCGATTGAAATAAGCAGCGTCACGCAGCATCGCGTTTGGTTAGGGCACGGTTTTCGATATCTTTAAGTTTGCTGTTACATTACTTGTGGAGACACTAGGCAAACCAGGATTAAATTGTATTTTGTCCTTTTTGGTCCGGACCAAAATAACCAAACTCTAAATGTGAACACATCCCAAGTGTGATGTGAGAGGGGTCACTCACCTGCGGTGTTACTGTTGTTGGCCATGTTGAAGATGGACCTGCGCGAATCCACCAGCAGTCTGTAATATCCAGCAGTCAAACACGCCAGATTCATCGCATCACTGCACTCCATTATCAGTGTGATGGGCTGAAAAAACATCGACGCCAAGACACAAAAAAACTCTGTTATACTGCTCGTGAAAGTTGTTGTTTTATAACAGCTTAAACTTACCTTCAACATGATAACATCACAGTTACATATGATCCTCGCATATAGTACACTTCGGTATTTAACTTGATACATGTGTTTTTAAACCTTACTATGAAAAATATTTAAAAAATTCATAGTTTTAGTGCTAATGGAGTAATCGAGTCCCTGGGGCATTTACCAACTCAGAAAAGTTTTGGTGAGCTTTTCCCTGCATTCATGTGAGAAAACGAGCCTCTTGTGACATAGGAAGGGGTTCTTTCCCAACCCTGGGCTTCAGGACACACCTCCCCGAATGTTTGAAAAAGCTCCTCAACTAACACAACTACAAGCTGTGGAGTTGAATCAGGTCAAATCTAAAACATTCTGGGAGGTGTGTCCTGAAGACCAGCATTGGGAAACACTGCAGTACATTACTGAAGAAGGGTGGGTGCGCAGTAACTCATTAGCATTTAAAGAGACATACACTAAAACGTGTTGCTGTGAACAAATGTTACAGACATTTCATGAAGACTCGTGCCAACTTGTGGAAAAGGTTCACTGATGAGCGCTTTAAAGTAAACTATAGTATTACTCAATTTACTTTAGTACTCTAGTAGTTTTTTTACTTTTGATAGTATACTTTGGATAAACATTTTCAACGGACGCGTAGGTGCCTGACCCACAGTTAACTTCCGGTCCGGTTTGTGTCTAATAATTTAACTATTTATATTGTATTTAATTTGTTAATATTCCTTTATATTATTATTTTACCGATTTGTTGAATGAACGGTTCTTTTCATTGTTAATCTACAGGCGCTCTATTGTTTGTAAATGTGTACCGGAAGTTCAGTTGGTGTCAGAAAAAGTGTGCATGCGCTGTAACGTTTGTTTATGTTGTTAAGATGAAACCATCAATACTGTAATATTTACTCTGATAAACTGTAGTAAGTTCTATTCTGTGATATTAACTATACTTAATGCATTACAGAATACTATAGTATACATTAACTAAAGGCAGTAGTAACAATAGTATACCATAAAATACTACAATGTTCTACAGTATACCATAATAAAACTAGAATGTACTTCATTTTTTCAAGCGGGCATTTAAAGGCAGCAATCAGAACAATATTTATAAAACAATCTGAATCTGTTATGTAAACTAATTATTTTGCCATGTATTTTATTAGTTAAAATGTAGGGCGATTAGATGGCAGTACAGGTTTGTGTATATCATCCAATCAGAATTGAACTCAGAGCTGTTTCTGCTAATTTATTAATGTATTGTGTAACACGAAATTTTCAAAATAATGAATTCATGAGCATCAGATGACGACACGAAATGATGATGTTGTTGTTATGGGTCTACAGTTCACCTCTGTTGTCATATGCATTGAGTTGTATATAAATCTTGAATGGATTACATAAAAACTCACTTTGACATCTAAGACGTGAAGCTCCACCCGTACGTTTCTCTCATCCTCCGTGTACATCTCGATTCTGTTGACATGGCTGAAGTCGGCCAGCAGGGCCACCAGATTGGTTTTGGTGTTGATCACATGACTTATGCCGTATCTGGGGCCGACCAACAGCGTCACCTCTGTGTGTTTCTCTCCCTGCTGTAGATTCACAAAAACAGTCAACTGTGTGTATGTTTAAGAAAAGTCGTGCCACTCGGCGGCCATGTACTTGAATGGGGCAAGGCAGATATTCTTAAAATCGCTGGCAAAAATCAAAATTAAACAGCATATGTCCTATCAATAACTAAACCTGACATGAAATATACAATAACTTGGGTTTGATAAGCATAAATTGCGCAAAAAATCGAATTGTTTGAGTTCGCTTAATCTACTTTGCATGCGCACAGGCTGGTGAGCGCCTCACGAGAGCCCCGCCCTAGAGAATCGTCAGTCAATACTGATTGGCTCATTTCACTGGAAGGCGGGACTTCCTTCGCTAGAGCGGCCATATTGAGCGGTGCATTCCTCCCCATTCATTGTAACCGCAGTGGCGCATCTTGTTACATTTACATTTAGTCATTTAGCAGACGCTTTTATCCAAATCGACTTATAAAGAGTTCGGGGAGCAATAAGCGATATTTCATAAAAGAGCAATAATACAATAGGTGCTAATACAAAGTTACTAGTTTCAACAAAAGCCAGAACAACACCTGTTGAGAGAAGAGGGTTAGTGTATTTTTTTATTTTATAATTTTTTTGTCAACATGAATATCTTTGGTTTAAAGACTACTGTACCTGAAGCTAATATATCGATTTTCCTTCACTATTTCCATGTAAAACACATTAAAAGGACAGTTCACGCAAAAAGGAAAACTATCATAATTTATTCACACTCCTGGAAGACTTTCTTTCTTACGCAGAACACCAAAGAAGATCATTTGAAGAAAGTTGGTAACCGAACAGCACCGGCACCCAGCATCGTACGGACTCAAAACCAATGGATGGTTTTACAGTGCCAGCAGGTCATGACTGAAGGGCCCTTGAGCAAGACACCTTACCCCTGATGTGTCACTGTAAAAAAACTACTTGTAAGTCGCTTTGGATAAAAGCGTCTGCCAAATGAGTAAATGTAAATGGATGCCAGTTCCCAAAGTATCTTCTTTTGTGTTCTGCGTTAGAAAGAAAGTCACACAGCTTTGAAATGACGAGAGGTTGAGTGAATGATGGCAGAAATTTCACTTTTGGGGAAACTATCACTTTAAATTACGCTCGAGTATGAAACAGAATCAAGCACATGAGAGTACGGGAGATGATTGACAGCTGTGTAAATGAAGAGTGGACACTTACGACTAGTATTGATTTAAAGACTCGTCCTCCGTACAGTCTGAGTTCACTCAGATATTTCAGGTAATGGACTTTGGCTTGTAGCGCCGTCAGCTTCAACAGAACACAAAGCACACAAGAGCATAAGAACACAATAATTCCCCAATAAGACATGATTTTATCGAGCATCATTCTGAGACACAACAAGCACTGCAGAAAACACTTGCGATTCTGTGTAGTGAGAAGTGGGTTAGTCCTTAACTCAAATATAAATGTGTTTCCAGCGGTGATTTCTCACCTTCTTCCCAGGAGGCACCAGGTTCTGGTTTGTCTTCAGAATGTGTGTGAGGGCTTTTCTGATGTTCTTCTCTTTCATGCTGGACAGAACCGCCGGAGGCAGAAACTGGGCCAGACCCCATTCCTTTCTATAATCACACACAATGTGTTCAGATCTTCCTCGTGCGTTCAACAGAAGAAAGAACAACAACAGGAACATCTTTATAGCGCACACTCACTCGATGTATTTCAGAGAGACTTTCTGTGTCTGTTTGGTGCTGAGGGTGAGGATGTACATCTGAAGAGCGGCCAGACGAAGAGCCGTGTCGTATTTGAGCTCAGAGCCGTAACGTTCCTGCACCACGTCCTTACAGCTCTGCACATGCGAGGACGAACAATACCACTATTATTTACAGACGTCATTACCTTTTTCTTTTTAAACATTGACATTATTTCATGTAGGAGACTGAAATATAAGGTTTATAATCATTTATGAACTTTCAAACTGAATGGAACAGATTTGAACTGAACAGATTTTGGGTAACACTTTACTTAAAGCGTATATGTATAATGCATATAAAAGTAGTTTTAATGTATTACAACACACATTATGAACAATTATAATGTATAATACTCTTTTTTTAGGTGTGCATTAAAACCCTTTAACGCATGGCTAGCTGTGGATTACCCCTTACATAACACGTTACATTATATAATTCATGTTAAGGCCTTAAAGGGTGATTTGAAACCGTTGCTTTGATGGGTTCAGTATAGATAGACACGTGTCCTGTCTGGTGTACAAAGGCTAAAGGCTGCGTCAGTGAATCTCTGTCAGACAGCACAGCGTCAGTATGAAGTTCTCTTTCGTGCTTGAATGAACAGAAACACACACGATTATGTCAAAAAGCCCATTTTGTCTAGCATTTTCGTAAACACAGATCACAACGTGTTAAATAAAATCCTAAATGATTGCAAAGAGTTGTGGGAAAGGGTGTCAGATCTATGTAGAACGGCAGCTCTTAAAGGGGCGGCGCTCTTAAACCTGCTGCTGTGACTCCTGTCATTAATGTTAATTAAAGAACAAAAGAAAAGAGGATTCAATGTGTTCTGTAGCTTTAATTCTGTATTTTATTTCGAATTTAGCATTAAAGTTCCTGTGAACAGGACGTTACGATGGTTTTAACTTTCGTATTTTGACGCATTTCTGAGTGAAATGGAATTATGAATGAGAAACATAGTGGGCTGGCTTTCGTCTTTCTCATATATATAAAAACAGCTGTTTTAAAAAAAAAATCAAACTGGCAGCAGACTGACAGTCGAAGGGGAGGAGTTAACGTATGCTCCGCCCAATCCATCTAACATACGTTATCTAAAGTGGATAGTATTTTCAGATTTTGACTGGAGATTATGAGGGCACACACATTTTAAAAAAGAAAAGCACACACATTGATAAACTATTTACAATAAACGATGCAATATGTCATTTTTTATTTCACTGGGACTTTAAAGACTGAGAGCTCTCAGTTATACTGTACTTCAATGTTAAATGGCTATGATGAATGTTAAAATAAAGAACAAATAATCAATTTAATGGAGACATCAGTTGCAGTACTAATATCACAATGTTGCCTTTCATAAAATGATGTTGTCAAAGAAATCTTAATGTTGTTTCTACATTAATTTGGAGATTAAATGTGAAATTATTAGAATGTAAAGTAAATTTTAAAATATTATGTCGGTTTAACCGTGATTCATTGATTGACAGCACTACATTATACAAAGAGGCTTTAAGTAAAGTGTTAACCCTTAAAATATTCCCCATGACAAATGTGAAAAACGACTGTCCTGTCCTAATGCTCAGAATGATTGTGTGATATAAACACGTGTGTATGATTCACAGATTGAATGTTAGTGATGGCCTTGTCTGACCTGAACATAGAGGTAATCGAAGGCAACAGCGTCTCTCCTGAGAAGATCTACTGGATCTTTGGGAAGAAAACTGATGCGGAAAAAGCATTTCATCTTATGTGACCCCGGCCTCTGCGTCACCTGAACACAACCACAAAAACCATCACAAAACTAAATCCCTAACACATCCAAAGCCTGTGAAACTTCACAATGATGTCTTGTGTTTGTTTTATTAATGAAACGCTCATTTCTCACCAGTTTGAAGATTAATTTAAAGGTGACCATTCTCTGACACCACATTTAATTCACAGCATAAACTAACGCGTCACACAATATCACGTGTCTTTAATTTAGACATCAGACCTGTGTGAGCATCTCCTGCTCGTGTAGAAGCATTCGTTTTGTGGGAGATCCCTCCATATTGTGTTCCAGCATCAGAGAGAAATGCTCAATGCTTTTGATGGAGAGTTTCTCCTGTAACGTCAGAATAACGTCCTGAAAAACACAAGAACATGTCAATATATTTCCCGGTGCGTGTCCTGCTCGCGTGTGACGACATTCAGAAGAATATAAACACGATTCTAGACATGACGCTGACGTGTTTGAGCGCTACTGTTACTGACAAATTAAAATACCTTGATAGACGTGTTGCAGTCAAACTTGAAGGATTTGGTTTGTCCGTTCTCCAGATACACCTTCAGGACGTTTGGCATGAAGAGTAGAGAGTTATCTTTCACAGTTTCCTGCAAATGAAAAGAAAAAACACTCAAAAACACATAAACTAAGGATTATAATGAGTGTTTTTGGTCATTTTTCATTCTTACAGGTACTTGTCCGTTAATGATGACCTCCTCAGCGAATCGGACCTTCACTGGATTGGACTTCAGCTTGGCTTTTTTAGCTGCACTGATGAAGGCAGATTTGGGCGACTGTGTCAGAACAAAAGAACAAAAAGGACAAAAATATGAGACGCCATAAGACGACACAGACACAAACAAACAGAAGCTTTTCCAGTGTTTTCGGCACAGAGCAGAATCTGTAGAAATGTGTTAAACGAATGTGAGAAATGAGCAGAATGTACAAGAAGAAACTGGTAACTCAACATATAACTGTAAATGCACAAATCTGTACATATAAGAAGAATCACCTCTTTAAAAATAATCACATTTTGTTGCTTTGCAGCGTGAACAGTGTTTTTTATAACATCCAAGAGAAAGACATAACACCAACATGTCAGAAACAAGAAAAAACAAGAATCACTGAGATGGAAAAAGGATCGGCCCCTTGTGTCAGTATTTTGTTGAACCACCTTTTGCTTTAATTAAAGCCTTTAGTCTGTCACAATATGTCTCTACTAACTTCACACATCTACACTTTGCAATCTTTGCCCACTCGTCTTCTCAGAACTGCTCAAGTTCAGTTCAATTTGATGGTGACCTTTTGTGGTCTTCAAGTCGTTCCACAGATTTTCAATGGGGTTCAAGTCTAGGCTCTGACTAGGCCAACCAAGGACATTCACCTGTTTCTTCTTTAACCACAGCGTGGTCCGTGTCGCTGAGTGCTTTGGGTCGTCGTCATGTTGGAAGATAAACCTTCTTCCCGTAGACAACTTTCTGACAGAGAGCAGTAAGATTTTACCTTCTCTCCAGACAAGTGACAAAAACACCCCATAACAGGATCTGCCCACCTCCACGCTTGACGGTAGGAATGGTGTTTTGTTTTGTTGAATTTCCGTCAGACATATAGTTTAGTGTTGAGGCCAAAGAATTCAATTTTAGTCTCGTCAGACCACGACACCATTTTCCATGGGGCCTTTTCATTTTGGCAAAGCTCAGTCGTGACTGCATGTGGCCTTTCTTGCAGCCCTCCCATACAAGCCTTATTTGTGATATTGTTGTGATATCGCATGCAAAAAATGACCACTATTTGTCATAAACTCCTGGAAGTGTTTAAGTCTGGATGTGAGCCTCTTGGCTGTTTCCTCCTTTTCTTTCATCCAGTTTGGAGTGATGCCCTGTACCAAACACCTTACACTTCTTAATAATAGACTTCACCGTGCTTCAAGGCTCGGATTTTTTTGCCATCTTGTTTCTGTTCACAACTTTATCCCGGAGATGTTTGGATGGTGCCTTGCACCCACAGTTGAGTGTTTGCTTCAGTTGCACTGAGGACTGAGATGCTCCTGGAAAAGCTCTTTTCATGCTGAGCTAATCACAATGAGCACAGTTGAAAGTCAACTGCTAAGATGATGAGTTACACCTGATAACGTTTACTAGTCATTTGTAAGAGGGGGTAAACTCAGTGGTTCTGTTTTTTTATAATAATATAACATCTATGTCATATCTTTTTCTTGATGTTATAATTTGGACCGATCAAATACAGCTGGATAAAACAAAACTGCGTCCATCTTCATTTGAAGCTGCAAAGCAACAAAATGTGATTATTTTAAAGGGGTGATTCTTTTCATATCCACTGTAGATCAACACTATTATTATTTTTTTATTATGACTTCATTTTTTCTCTTTTTCTTTTCCCGATGCTACCTATATTTTACTTACTTATTGTTCCTGTTCTCATATCATGTATATATGTTCTTTATGTACCAAGAGCTTATAAAACCAAACAAAACAAATTCCTTGTGCACACACTTTGCCAATAAAGCAAATTCTGATTCTGATTCTGAAAGAAGAAAGATGAAGGACTCACAGGGTACGGCTGCACCACCGTCAGTATGATGGACTCCTTACAACTTCTGTAAGAAAACATAAGAAAACAAGAAATCTGAAAACTCTCACGGCAGAATTATGTTTCTCTAATGACTGTGTGTTTCACTTTTCTTTATTTTGACATTTCAACGCAGATCTTGAAATGTGCATAAATAGAAATGATCATTCTTTGTTTTTCATTCTGCCAAAAGACTCATTTGCATGTGTTTGTAAACCTGTGCGTGACTCTTTCTCTTCACTACAGGAGATAATTTGAGAAACGTCTCAGGTGTTTTGTGTTCGTATAATGGTTCAGATTATCGACGTTCTTCAAAATATCTTCTATTATGTTTATACGGGTTTAAACGTTAAACGGGACCAAACAATTTTTGAATTATGCTTTCAAATGTGAATGCCTCTGAAAAATGCCTTACATCTTCGATACTTTCAATTGAATGCAATAACGTAATATAACAATATCCCGCACTTGAGCACTGGGACACTCAGCAGTGAACACAGATGTAGTAAGTGGAGTGACGTACCTCACGAGGTCAATGACTCTCTCTCTGGGAGCCGAGGTGACCGCCTCATCATTTATCATCACGATTTCATCCCCTGGGATCAGCTTCCCTTCTGAAGGACCGCCTGCAGTTCACACACAAACCACACAAGTGTGTCTAACATTTGTGGAAACTTTAGACCGCTACTGTGCATGTGTGTCCTGTATCAGTAAATAATCAGACTAAGTTATATACACGTGTGAGGTGAGATACCTGGAGTGACCGAGCGGACCACCACCGGCTTCTCACTGCCCGCCACGAAGCCGAAGCCGAGTACCGGGTCCCGTCTCATCTCTATCTTCCGTGGTGCAGGAGGAACAAACCTCTCCACATCAAGACGCACCTCCTCCAAAGAGCTCGACTGTGACAGGTGACTGACACAAACAAAACACAGACACAATCATATTAATCACACACATCTCAATAACTATACAGAGACACAATGTTCTTACACATCTCGGAAGTTTAACACATCCGCAGTAATGTGAACAGAAGGGTGTGATCGACCTCCACATGAACATGAAGACTGCGGCTGTCAGAGTCTCACGGTTACTGTGAACTGTAATTTAGGAGGTGAACAAAAGCCTCTGTAGTACAAAAGAGTCAAAAGACAAAGATTCTGAAGCGCCGGTTATACGCTGTAATCACTCAATCCGTCCACAACACGTCTGCTACAGTCACTGCACAACCACAAATGCAGTGAATGCAATGATTTTAACACGGATACGTTTGATCCCCCCGCTAAAAAACCAATAGAAGCCCCCCTGAAACACAATAGAAAATGTTAACGGTGAGAGAAGCAGCACCATACGGCGGCCGATTCGCGAATAAAAGAATACAAAACGGCGTTCCAAACACCTTTCACTGTTATGTCTACTGTTTGGATACATAACATCCGTAAAGTAGCGCATGATTACATATATAGATGCTACACGATGTGTTGTAGCCCATATCACTGCTCTTTCACGTGTGTGTGGGGATTTTGTCAGACGATGACGGAAACAAAACCAGACTGACAACAGAACAGAAAATATGTAAATGAGAACAGCGAAACGAGTCTGAAGTTGCAGAGTAGAAGCGAAACGAGTCTGAAATTGCAACTCAAAAACTATGAATGACGATGACGTCACGAATATTTGAATTACCGTGTGACATCACCAAACGCCACCGTTACACAAATTCCTAGCGGACATCATTTCTTTTGATTAATCCACCATTGTTATCTGATGTTTACTGTTCTTTTTAAAGAAATATGTGTGGGATTTGTATCTGTATGCATGCACTGAACTCAATCCAGAAGCGTTTTGAGAGGTTAAGAAACGAAATCGAATCGATACTCAGCACTAATGGTGTCTATAATGGTATCTGGAAGATGGGAACAAATTGAACACAATTAAATCCCTCGGGATGAATGCTAAAACCACACAACAATTGTTTATGTCTATTTGATGGCCGTGCCGAAAAAAAACACCACCGAAATTCTAATGGTCTCCAACAGAACACCATCCCAACCCAGTAGCTTTTTCCAATAAAACCATTACAAAATTCCTTGGTGTAGTGTGTTCTGGGCATTATTCCCATTTAACATCCCACCAATAGAATGAATCAAGTAGACACCATTACAGCTTCCATTAAAACCAATACAAATCCATTTAAGACCATTACAACATCTTTAATGGGTTCAATTGTTTTTCATATTGAAAATAAACACCATTTTACATACATGATGTGCATTCTTTGCGCTTCATTGTGCAGCAATAGTCCTTGAAAACATGTCCCGTCTTAACACAAATACTCAATCCGTCTAGAATCACATGAACACATGAACACAAGCACCAGACTCTAAACTCTCCGTCATGTTTACCGTCACCTAATCTTCACTGAAATTCATATGTGAATCTGCTGTATGTTGGGATGTCTCAGTGTTTTTTTGAGAGATACACCGGCGTGACCTGCAAATGATAATCATGTAACATCTCACTAATGTAATGTGCACTAGTTGTTCAGATATACATGTGTGAAGCTGTTTGATAATTAAAGCCGGCGGCTGATGGAGGCGGAGCTTGGCGCCCTCATCCTCGACACATGTTCCTGTTCACGGCGAAGGGCTACAATTAATCTTTCAAACCACAGCGAGACAAACACTAGCGCTCGTGTGCACGCTCCACACAACACTACGGAGACTACACACACATCTCTATAAAGGCCTTTACTTCACCAACACGGTTTTAGAACTAGTTCAGTTAGTTTGGTCAAAACTTGTTGCTTTGAGAAGAGAGAGAGAGAGAATGAATACAAATAAGAATGGGATTAGTGCCAGGACTCAGAGGTTAACATATGGGATGCAGGAAACACATCGTCCTGTCTTTACCCATGAGCACCTGCTAAACATGGCCTCATTCCAGACACTGAAAAAACACACATCACACAAATAACCACAAACACTTTTCACAAGTTCACAAAAAACTATTTGTATACAGTTTATATTAAGAATTAATAAATGAAGAGTTTTGTTACGAAAAACCGTAACGTCTGTTTCCTGTGTTTTGCTTCGCACTAAAATCAAAATACTTTTCCATAACAAAAGTAGGCGAATTGGGACACAGCATCTCTCTTTAATTTAAACAAAAATCTAGTGAGACATGTCAAAATGTTTTTGGTTGTTAGGTTTAAATATAAAACCTTGGATACGGTGTTCAATATGATGGCAAAGCTAATAAAACTTCTTTGTTGTTAGTACCGAACCGGTTCAATGTGATGAAGTCTGGTGACATTAAACGCAACTTAAATCAGACATTTTTAACTATGCCCTTCATGTTTAAATACCACGTAAGGGATCATGTTCAGGCAGCTGGTTGTTATGGCAGAAATAATCCCGACAGTGAAGCGGAGGGTCTTGTGTCACACTGAAGGGGTTTATTTCTCGATAACAGACGGCTGATTTTACATTATCCCGCTTATTACACGACTACATGAGAAGAAACCTGGATATAAAATGTGAATTTGAAATATTTGATGAGCTCATTTTTACTGAATGCAAACCTTCCAGGAGGAAAAGCCGTTTAGTTCCGGTTTTAAAGTAAGAAACAACGTTCAGACGTCACGCACAGGCACTTTGGTTTCATCATCTGTAAATATAATGTCATATACTGTATGTTATTATCTGGGAATAACCAACCTGCCAATGTTGCGACTGACCAATCAGAATCAAGCATTCCAACGAGCTGTTTAATAAATACAAATAAATGCCAAATAATACTATACAGGATACACAATATATTAACACAACCTCAGAAGTCTCTGCACAAGACACCATAAGCCGTCTGCAACACAACCTTATGAGTTATATGTCAATTCAGTTATTTTCACATACAGTAACTATTTCTGTACACTTCACATTATCCTCCGTATAATGTTCATGATGTTTCGGTATTTAATGTGTGAACACGATTCATTCTGAGTGTGAACTAGTGTTTTCAAAAACAACAACAGATGATGATGATTCGTCTCTATGAAATCATCGTAACGGTTTGATTCAGACACACTACACTCTTTCTCATGTGCCTTTCTGTTTCCATCCATCCACCCCATGAAACAGTCGCACACATGCTCCAGTAAACAAACGCACAACAACATGCCCACATCTGACCACATACATGAAAACACAACAGCAGAAATCTTTACACACCAGATCGCCCGGACCGATGCGCTGATGTTCTGAGCTGAAGACACATCTCTGCTGAGAAACCAGACGGATCTAACACCAAGCGTTCTCCCGGCGCATTAACAGAATGTTGTTTTCCATTCTTACATAAGTTGCCTGATCCTGGATGAAAGCCCACCCCGCCTCCCTGAGCCCACCCCACGTGTGATGAGTCTCGCCCTCTCTTGATATGGTGCATCATTACAAAAAGAAAACCAGCCCACCATCAGTTCACACGAGGAACAATGACAGATAAACAACCAGACGGACACGAGCGGCTCTGATGCACGAGTGTTCGTACATGAAAACAGCTGCTGTACATGAAGCACGACACAATACAACACACGTTTATATTAACTCAAATACACTGATGTCAAAAAGCTTTTCGTTCATAGCAAAAAACTGGAACTGAAGATTTGAGTTGTGTTACCTCAGGATTTATGTAGATTTTGCTTAGTCAATAAAAAACAAAATAAAATGTCTCTCTGGTTACTCTGTAGTAAAAGCCCTCAGGAGTGAGCAGGTGGAACTGGAAATAAAAGATAACACATATAAGACAGAATATGACGGCGCAATATATCAAAATGAGTGAAGAATTGCAAACTGGCATTCCTTATGCTGCGTCCCAATTCTCCTACTTATACTATGCCCTTAAAGTATGTAAGTGTGCACTTTTTTGTGTAGTGTGCAGCAAAACAATGTGACACACTGACAGGAAGCGGAAGTCGCCGTTGTTGCCTAGACTATAGGTATTCAAACTAGGGTCCGGTGTCCCCAGAATGCTTTAAGGGGTCCCCTGAAATATTTTGAGAAACTAAAGACAGCAAAAGTTGTAAACCTCTTTACTAAAGATTATTCCAGTTTAACTTTTTCAAACAATATGATGTCTTTATAATATCACACTCACTATGTGACAGTCTAAGTGCTTCTTTATACAAAAAACGTATATGTATTTTAGAAAGGGGGTCCCTCGCGAAAGGTCCGTGACCCCCAAGATAACAGTGCCAGGGACTCGAGACCCCCACTGTCCCTGGAGGTGGCTAAAGTTCCTATTTCTAACAAACGAAATTATACAAGCGACATTCATTTTGACATTTGTGAAAACATTATTATATAGTTTAAACTTATTTTAAAAGTGTAATAATAATAATAATATGTTTTATTTATACAGCGCCTTAGAAGAACCGAAGGACGCCTCACAAAAAGGAACATTCATACGGACAAAGAAGTCAATTTACGCTTAAACTTAAGCTGCAAAAGAACAATTTGTACGAGATGATTCTCCCTTAAAATAAAAACCATCCCGTTTACATGCGGCACATGCAGCGTAATGTCAGCGGATGAAAGGAGTACCTGTGTGTCATCACAGACAGCTGACGCAGGTTTTAGCATGCTAATGTGCATGCAGCCGTTCAGCACGGTAAGAAACTTCATTCAAGATCAAAGCCGCTCTCAAAATCACACGTCCGTCCCTTCACCCTCACTCGATGCATATGTTTCAAGCGCATTACGCCACACTGAACGCACTGCGGTGACCATCAGTATTCTGAATGCACGGACGGAGGGAACGTGGACGTGAGGTTTAGACCGGCGACCATTAGAGAAAAGGTGCGAGATACTCACTTGATGTAGCAGTCACGTCCGTCTCTAGACGACGCCATTTCCCAGCCATTGGAGGGTCCCTGGGTGGACGTCCAGCTGCCTTGAGTTGACGGAGGACCGCTGGAGGCTTTGGTCCTGTGGCTACACGAGAAACACATGAAGACGACTGTCAGGCTTCACAGACGTATGACAGAACAAGATTCAATCCTTTCAGACTGTTACACAAAGGTCATTTGGATTTGTATGCATTTCTTGATATTATAGAATGTGCAATCTGATATATAAGCTGACATAAAGCTATAAACATGACAAGGAAAGATCCACCGGTAGGTTACTGTACACAAGGTGGTTAAACCGAATCGTTTCTGTTTGTCCTGATACGAAATACATCAACACCGGCCCAATCAATGGGGTGAATTAAGGGACCAATAACGTGGAGCGAATAGAAACCTAAGCTGTAAAAAATGTAATTTTACCAAATTTATCCTGCACATTTTTTTTACAGATATTCCACATAAAATCTCAGTTTTTTTAACATATTTTTCATGTATTTTCCTAAATAAAAGACAACAAATTTACAAGAAAAACGGGGGAAGTGTAATTTTACAGTTTATTTACTGTTATGATGCTGCGTCCCAGCTGCCAGAAATTGAGAAGATTTCATTTTTTACAGTTTATTTTTTAAATACAGTCAAAAACCATAAAATGACAGAAAAATATATTTTTCCAAACCCGTCCAGTTAAGATGTGAAGCATAATCAGAACAATGTAACGATCCTGAAAGACAATCATAAGAGCAGTTGTGCCGCTAGGCTGTTTTTACTTATATTTACTTAGATCCGGTAAACATCCAATCTGTGCTTCAATCCCAGTGATCATTTGACACAGAAATAATGAAAGTGTGTGCTTGAAAAGACGTCATTTCATAACTAATGACGATGATGATGATGATGCTTTCTCTGCTTCTCAGCAACAGATTATGATTTTACTCGGAGGTGTAAATTAATACGACACGAGAATCGTGGATTTTCAATAATGAGATCGTGTGGGTGTTTGAATCGAGATCGTGATCTTTGAACGATTAAGCGTGCCGCTCTACGCTGAGTACTTTGGCCCGTTGCCGCAGTGGGTGCCGCCATATTGTTATCCGTGTATGTTTGTGGAAATGAACTATTGATCCAAACCGAGGAACCGCGAGGATATGATGCTGAGACTGAGATATAATAACATCAGCACACATGTGACTGTAGGAGGTTTTCCTCAGGAGAACAGAGGATTCATTCAATTCATTTCCGAGTGTTAAGATGGTCGCGCTGCATTTGTCTTCTGTAAGAGCCATGAGAATGATCTGCAAATGTCTGATTATCCCAGCGGGACGTCTGATCACAGACTGAGCGTTATCACTCGACTGCAAGTCAACAACAAAGATACACAGAATAAACTTCACCCTGTATAGAGTCAATTTCAACCAGGAAACATACAAAGATTACATAATCCTAACACACGCTAAATTCAACAAGTTAAGCGAAGCACAATCTCGTGTTTTAAAGGAACGCTCTGCTTTCAGATTTATAAAAAAAGATACAGTCATGCATTTAGAATGAAAGTCACACATCGTCCTTTCTGGGGGTTTAGAAGCAAAAATGTGAAGCTTGTTTTTTCCTAAAGCACTTACATGAATTATTCAGTTCAATCTGTTTATTATTTAAGCTGTCAAGATGTTAGATCATCCTTTTTGAGGTGGGAACACTTCTCTGAATGAATGAACTGACTGACGGACGGACAGGTTCGTCTTCTGTTTACAGTCCCTGTCTGATATTCTGATGTATATTGAGAGAAATGTACAGGTTTGACTAACATTAAACAACAAATGAAATTCTGGATACTAAGAAAAGGTCCATCGGTGATTCCGTCACACCAGAATTATTTTTAGGAATATTGGATCATAAGTGCATTACTTAACCTGTCATTTGTGGTAATAATTATAAAAATGAAACACAGGCCAAATCTTCACAAATCTTCAATGATCAACAAACCTGAACGCAACACCTTCCTCAAATAAGATCTACAGTGATATAATGTCTTAAAAGACACTGAAAACAAAACAAAACTGAAATGAATCATTGTATTTCATATAATATGAGAGAATAATAAACTAGTTCATTTTAACTGTATATTATAAATGAATAAAGGCACATCTGGATGTTATTTTAACAAAGCTCAGTTCTCTCAGACATCAAACTCATCTGCTGAATTACAGAAATGAATGACATTGCTTTACAACGCCATAAAAGTCTTCGTCTCATGAACAAATTAAAGTGGAAAAGCACAAATTTGCTCATGAGAAGTGGCTTCAGCTTTTATGACTTTGACAGAGTTCTCCGCATTCATTATTCAAAAGCACTTCTTATACGAGACATTGTGTCTGTATGTCAGTTATGTAAGCTTTAGAAAATCCCTGAAGATGATGATTTAACCCACTGTTTGCTCATAAACTAAATCCAAGATCTTGATTATTTTTCTTGGTCATCACTGTGGTTACATGTGTGCGGAGGACCATCATGCTTATGACTAGGGCTTCGCGATATTGAGGGAAAATGCAATAGCATGCTTAATAATGTGATATTCCATATTTGATACGATAATTATTTTTCTAAAATCAATTTACATTTTAGTCATTATATTTAAATATATTAAAGAAATGATATAACCAACATATATTTCATATTATTTAAGGAAAAAGAACGCATCACTACAACTTCTGAAAGTGAACGGCCATTTTTTACTGTTGCATTAATCAAATCTGACATTTTGTAAACAAACAAAAATAAATAAATAAAATTAGCGTGGAGAAGCTGATTGACTTGCGTCAGAGCACACGCACGCATATCCCAACTAACATCCGCGTGCCAGATAGATACTATACTATCAGCATCCACCTAAAACTTTGACCGTACATAACTTTTCGAAGAATTAAATGGCTCATTTATCGCAAACCATTGCGATGTGCCGTATTACGATAATTTCAATATATCGCTCAGCCCTACAGCCCTATATTGAATATATTTCAGACAATAACGTTAACTTATTTTTATTTCTCTCATTTGGAAACAGATGATTAAAAAATATGGATAATTAAAATTGGGACACTAAAATTCTTATTGTAAAACGTATTATAAGCAAATTGAATAAAAACAGCAGAATGTCCATTAAATATCTGCTGAGAATTCAACTTTTACTGGTACTGATGAAAGTAAAATCATTATCAATCTTATTTCCCTGTTGAACAAACATCAATATTCAAATGCGTCTTAAAATGCAAAATGAGTTTCATTCTTCCTCAGAACACGAAAGCGGAAGAATGTTGATAATCAAACAAAACTGAGCTCAATTGACTTCCGTTGTATGAACACAAAACCACTCAACATAGACATCTACCGAGTATAATACCAACCAAATACACAACACATTCAGAATATCATGCCACAAAAAAACAAAAACGGTAGTATACTGTAGAATTGACTATAGGTATCTAAAGTCCCATATACTGTTATGCTTTGTAACCTAGTAAATATTAAAGTACACAACACTATTTGCTATAGTTAATACAGAATATAGTATACTACAGTATTCCCCTGTAAACACATCTTGAATATCAAACTATACTCACATCTTCAGCTGACGGGTGTGAATTAAACAATGAATTATCACAAGGCTCTTTCAACATCATTTTTCTGACGTTACTCAACTCAGTTTTCACACGGCCGGTGCCTCTTTTCCTCCATCATGCTGCTGTTTTTAGGAGTAACTGTACCGCACAGAGAAACACAAGCCACTCAGCAAACTATCAATAAATGATGCTCGCACGGGCCCGTCCAGGACAGGACGATAGCACACTAGTGAGGGAGCTCGAGCTGCACTATTCATGAAGTGCACTAAGCAGACTAAGTGTTCAAATATCATGAAATATTCATGATTAAAGCTGTAAATGGAATCCTGAACATTAAAATAGCTCAACATATTAATACGTGACTGTAAATGACTAAAGAAAATACTGGTCATCAGCTCATCCAATCAGAATTTTGAATCTGAACCTTTTGGTTAAACAGTTTAGCCTGGTCATTTTAACCTTTTTTGCATAATGAAGTGACACTTCATTTGCGTAAAATAAATAATAATCATATGAAATGAAATGATTTTAATTTGTAAGACCATCCAAAACATGAACGTTCTGTAAATACAATCAGAAACAATAACTGAGATTTAATGTGATATAAATTGATGCATATTGTGCTGTATGATGTCTTGTCACAACAATCAAAAAACCCTAAAAAAGCAGTGATGCAGAGAGATAACATGTCATTTGGTGATGTCACTATAAAACACAAAGCACAGATGTACCGGTCTATAAAAAAGTATATGAAGATGCAAAACTGGAGTGTTGCCATGGCACCTCAATTGAGTCCAGTTTGATTGCGAGTGTGTGACTGACAAACAAATACATATATTGTACTAGTATGAAATCATCTGTTTGCCCTTCTGATGTTTTGCCTTCACATATTTTTCTCAGTTCAATGTCCAGCTGTGACTGCCATTGTCAATAGTTGAGGTGGTACCAATTAAATTCAAACATGCTTCCGTACAGCCTTTGCTAAAACAAACTCACTTAAACAGATCAGCATGACTTGAATAATTACAGACTGGTTTCTAAACTGTCTTTTATTTCTAAGGTTTTGGAAAAAGATATCTATCATCAGATCTCCTCATACCTGAGTACTTCTAATAACTTCGACAAATTTCAGTCTGGTTTCAGGGAGCTGCATAGTACTGAATCTGCATAGTTAAAGGTTTTAAATGATATTTTACTCACTCTGGAGGCAGGTTCTGGTTGTATCTTAGTCTTGCTTGGTTTAAGTGCAGCGATTGACACTGTTGATCAAGATATCCTTCTACACAGAGTAGAACATGTAGCTGGGTTTCATGGCCCTGTGTAGGGTGGTTTGTCTCCTACCTCAAAGGGAGAAACTTTTCTTTGAAAGTAGGGAATTGTTTTTCTACCCATGTTCCAATACATTATGGTGTTCCCCAGGGTTCCATTCTCGGTCCACTTTTGTTTGCATTGTATATGATTCCACTTGGTCATATTATTTAGAGCCACATATTATCATACCATCTATATGCCTATGACACTCAGAACCATTATTATTTTTGATGGGGAAATGGAGCTGTGTGCAGCCTGTTGGATTGCCTGCATGACAATAAATGATGGATGGACATGAACTTCCTACAATTAAACAAAGATAAAACTGAAATTGTTATCTTCACACCACCAGTTATGACCTCTGACTTAATCAACTTGGTTCTTTATCTCCAAATGTTCATGACCATGTTAAAAATCTTGCTGTCATTTTAGAATCTAATTTGACTAATTGACAAATTAGAGCTATTGTTAAAAGCAGTTTCTTTCAGCCAAGATCTATTGCCAAAACCTAAATGATGCTTTCTAAGAAAGACCTTGAAACCGTTATTCATGCTTTTATCACCTCAAAGTTAGACTATTGAAATTCCCTGAGTTTATCTAATTCAGCTGTAAATCGTTTGCCGATGGTTCAAAACGCAGCAGCCAGGTTTTCGACTGGAACTAAAAAGTATCAGCACATTACTCCTGTTCTTGCTTCTCTCCATTGGTTACGGTCAAGGCCAGGGTTGATTTTAGTTTTGTTTATAAAGCTCTACATGGGCTTGCCCCTCAGTATATCAGTGATCTTCTTCTTCCGCACAATGTTTCAAGATCTCTACGCTCTTCTAATCAACTTCTTTTTGATCCTTGTTCACGTTACAAAAAGAAAGTTGACCGTGCTTTCTCTGTGGCTGCTCCCGGACTTTGGAACAGTCTTCCTCTCAATATTACATCTTCCCCACATCTTTCCATTTTCAAATCTTCCCTAAACACATATCTGTATTATGTGTGTTTTAATGAAGTCTTTACATACGTCTCGATGGTTTTGATCCAGTGTGATCATTTTGCTTTTCATTTACTTTTTCATGTATTTAGAGTTTTAATATCTCTGTACAGCACTTTGGTTACAACTTCCGTTGTTTTAACATGTGCTTTATAAATTAATAAACTAAACTGAAGTAGAAAAGTGTTTATTATTCTCATTATTGAGGAAAAGCAGTGTAAAACCTTAAGAAGTTACTTCTTATAATTACATTAAAATTACAATTTGTAAAGCTACAATCAAATCTCTAGACTAGAAACAAACAAGTAGCTAACTACCCTGACTGCCAGTAAAGACTCCTATTGGACGGGAACTTGTTAGTATAGAATCTAGATTACACTGACAAATATATCATTATATTGAAAACACTCTCCAGCAGCACATTCAAAATTTACAAAAAAAAGTATTTGAAAATGAATTTGTGATCAGTGTTAACATCTGAAAAGTCTTGTAGTTGTTACCATCAAAACCTGGGCCAAGACAAGACTGAAACCAGAGGGTGTCGAGACCGAGACCAAGACAAGACCAAGGCAGGTCGAGACCAAGACCAGCACTCCCAAAATGATAAAAATATTTTTTATCTAATCAAAATTCTGTTGCTCAGAAATGCCGTTCAGATTTGTTCTAGATTAGTTTGGGACTTGTGTTTAATTGTGTCTAAAACTTAAGACTCAAGGTTTATTAAATAATTATAAAGAAACAATATCACATCAGATTTTATAAAATAAAGAAACAAAGATCTCATTCAAGTAGCTTTTTTGCAATCACATCTCGGATATTGTGGGTCTTTGTGTGTATAGATATTGTTGACATATTTCTTTAAGACAATCCCTCATTCTTCTCTTACCAGAAGAATCAAATAAAGAACAAGTGCTGAATGTTTTTAAAGCCAGAAGTTTGACATCCAATCACATGAATGATCTTAACACATAAATCAGACAATGCAAAGCAATTTAGTTTCATTCCCACAGTTCTGGTCTTGAAATAAAATCCCGAGACCACTAAGTCTGAGACAAAGATAAGACCAAGACCATCAAAAATGACCCTGAGACCGGTCTTGAATACTACATCACTAGTGTGTAAACATGATGGATCTAATGCTACTGTCTATTCTCAGGTCATGAGAGTAAAGCGTTTCCTCTTGAACGAGACCATTATTTAAACTATACATTTTTAATGTGTGGGCCTATGCCTGACTGTAATTACTTCAGCTTTTTTGTTTGCTAGGTAGAGAAACAGACAGTGGTAACATTCCAGCACACGCACGCACCTGATCTGTGTCTGTGTTCACATCATGAATAATTCAGTCCAGCCGCTGCCGTGAGCTGAGACTAAAAGGAGAAACTCATCATGTTCTCTGACTCCGTCAAACTCGAGTCAGGTTTCCTAAAAGCTCCATGAAACGCTGAGGACATGATGAGTTTGAGCCCCACAGAACATGCGTGTCAACTATTCAATTCACAAATGTATGTCAAATAGACATGACCACGATGTTCATAGTATTAAACGGTCTTCTTGGGTTAAATACGGAGCAGAAATAAATATACCGTAACTGCAATATGAGACGTCAGTCCACATTTTTGAGAAAAGCAACAGCACACAAGCGAGTGAGATGATGTGAGAGATAAAATCCCAGTCCAGGGTTTAATCACATGAAAATGGATGATTAGAGTTGATGAAAATGAGATTGTCTTGCTACTGCAAACAGGCTGTTGGCAGGTAATATGTATTTATTCCCAGAAGGATGTCAGTCATGTCTGGAGGCCGGAGGGTTTTAAAGGGACAGTTCAACAATAAAAGAACTCTCATATGTGAGACACAAAAGAAGATGTTTTGAGAAATGTCTCAGTGGTTTTGTGTTCATACAATAGAAGTCAATGGAGTTCAGTGTTGTTTGATTATTACCATTCTTCTAAATATCTTCTTTTGTGTTCTGCTGGAGAAAGAAAGTCATACAGGTTTGACACAACATGGCACAAGGTTTCTTTTTAGGATGAACTTTCCCTTTAACTGGTCTGTTACCCACCGCAGACTGTGAGAAATGATTTTACCAGAATCTAAACTCATCTGAGCTTGTGGATTAAGAGATTAAAATAACAACAACAAGAACAACACCATCTTGAAAACACCACGGCACTGTTTGAACCTTCTCATAGATACGCTGCCTTATAATCATACAGCTCAGTGGTCAATGCAAGGTTGTGGTAGCATGGATCCTAGGGGATTGCATTTACTTGTATAAGATAATGCAATGGAAGTCGCTTTGGATAGCGTCTGACAAAATGCATAAATGCATAAATGTAAAAGTCATGTGTAAATGACAGAAGGGAAGTTTCTCTGTCTGATAATGACACTGAAGAAACAGAGACCCTCATTAAAGCGCCGGAGGAAAACAGCTCATCTGCAAACCCCGAGACATTCTTGCTGTTATCTGTGAACATTATCCACCCCAGAGAATCCACACACACACACACACACACACACACACACACACACACACACACACACACACACACGTGGGATACCCCCATTGGGAAATCATGTCCTCCTCCATGGGACCCAAAAGAGCGCCTCGATTGTGATATTAAGAGATCACGATTATTTAACATGATTACTTGCTGACTTTTGAAACGATATAGACATTTTCTTTTAAATAAATGTAAAGAAATACCACAGCTGAAACGCCGTAAAGGAAGGGGGTACGCTGTGCATTTCTACCACAAGACAAGAGGATTGTTGCGTAAAAACAATGCGGCACAATATAGTTTTCCTTCTATTATTTAGTTTTTGTAATTGTTGAAAGACAAAATTGACAATTACAAATCATTTTCGATGTATTGCTCAGCACAAGATGTTACACAGTTAACAAATATACAAAACCAACAACACATCTGGTCAAAGATGACTTCAAATAATGAATTCCCAATCTGATGCAGATGAAAGTACCAATGTTATTTACTAGACAAATCAATGAGTGTGTTTACGTGCACAAAATAAACAGATATCTATCAAAAATCAGCTTATAAAAAGAAACCTGTTTTCACGTGTCTACATGCAATAAACCAGCTATGCAGAACATGAAAGTTTGAGACTTGGCGGGTTTCTCACGTGCAGTGACGTCATCGCCGATAGTCTGTTTAGTCATTAAAAATGCAACGGGAAGACGGTCAGAAGCTGTATGTTTATATCTCTTCTCATGTCTGCAGTACCTGCATATGCAACAATAGTTCTTCATTGTGACGTTGCTACATCAACTGCATGATTCCACAGCGACTGTTATACGTTATTTTACTATTATTTCCACTTTGGACTTCTACTATTGCGCTTCAGACATGCGCACATAAACAAAACTGAGAGAAAACCGGTAAAGGCGTTTACATGCAGCACGAAATCGGAGTAATGGGCAAAAAACTACTTCTGCCGATCGGTTTTTTATGAGCTTTCCCCGATAAAAGAAAACAGTTTTACGTGTTTACATGACGTTACATATATCAGCTTATTAAGTATAATCGGCGAAGGACTGTGCATGTAAACGGGCTCAATGAGACCCCTCAACCTGCCAAATAAACTCATGTTCTGTGATTAGACCTGCTGTGTCATTTTTTTGAAAAATGCTCTCCAAAAATATAAAACAGACATTTCTTATTTAGCTCATATAAGGTGGATAATAATTAGTGTCAGATTTTTGTTCACATTCTCTCAAATGACTTTCTAGAGAACATTCATAAGGCCAAAGCAGATCCACATCTCCACACTTTGTTCTTCATACTTCATTATTCCAGTTATGAACCTGTAAAGTAAAATATTTAACAATAAAGTGCACCGCACCACACAACACTGATTATAATGAAAGGTCCTATTAAAGAGAAATATGAGAAAGAAACAAAAGACTATGAGACATCATGACAACTCTTTGACTAAAATGTGCATATTTCTAAATATGGAGCTAATGATATATTTCATATCTGACTGCTTATTGAAGTTCAAGGTGAAAACACACATTGTAAAACAGCAAAGTTATTGAGCACATAAATATTCCTCGCACACCGCTCTCGGTCGGTACGTCCTGTACTTCTCATGCCAACAAAATAGAAACCCACTGAACAGATCACACAGAATGACAACAACCAGCAATTCTCTAGATCAACTTTAACAGGTGTCTCTTACATTTAAGCCACATCTATGAAATGAATCTATCAAGAAGAGGGTCAAAAACATGTCACATTTGACCCAAAATCGAACATATACACACGAAATATAGCTGTGTCCCAATTCGCATACTATCCGTCCTAAATACTATTGAAATAGAATTAGTGTGTCCCAGCTTTCCTGTAGTTCAGAGGTTAGAGCCTTGAGTAGCAACGACAAGGTCATGATGTTTCTAAACCCATGTGATGTCTCTCTCCAAGTTTTTAAAGTTTCACATCCACAACGCTGGAATGGCCCAAGTCTCCTGAACCCACAGCCGTTTCATTGATGGAGACATGAATGAGATTTCAGGAGTCATGTCGTCTATTTTCAGGTGTTTCTGGAGTCTGAAAGTATATCAAAGTGCCTACAAGAACTTGGGAGAACCTCGCTTTTCTCCGCTGCGTTTCAATGTGAAAGTGGATTTATACAGCTCGACGTGAAGGGTCTTCTCGGTGAAGGCTGTCTCTGCACATGGATGAAAGCTTCACGTGTACTTTAATCTTCAGAAAGCCTTCTCTCCGGCTGCTATCCACGGAGAGAGAGGCATGAATTAAACATGCTGCTTTCACGACTCTCCAAAGTGCTTCTTTTAATACACTGTCTTATAAACAAGACTGAGCACTCGCTAACCTTCAGCTTATCTTCTCAAACTCTGCTCTCAACCGAGAACATGCAAACTGACACAATATACCTGTAGGACGCTTTGGATGAAAGCGCCAGATGCTTCAATGTAAATATGAAGAGTTTAGTTCCATAATGAGATTTTGCAAATCATGTTTGTTATTGTTTTATTGTGTAATGTTTTGAGTTATCATGGCTTAGACAATCATTTTGGAACCAAACTCTTCATATGAAGCTTAGTAAATGCATGGATTTCATAAAGAGAAGTCTCGCTACATTTACATTTTTAAGTGTTAAGAGAAAAGAGTGAGTGTGGTTGTGCTGAACTCGCAGTATTTTCTGTATTAATCTGCATGGCAGTTATGCGACAGTCAACGCAAGCCTGCTGTCATCGCTCCGCTTCTGCTGCGTTCACATGCTGCGAATGCGCGTGGTATGAAACGGGCCTCTTAACGCTCTTCTGAGCAAACTCTGCTCTCAACAATGCAAAACTCTGTACATACACTCATGTGATGATGTTTTTATATAATAAACGCCACAGCTGCGGTGATGCCCCCTTTAAAGCAAGCCGGCGAGATGGAGGGGCCAATCCTTTAGGAGGATTAGCTGGGATAAAATCAAGAAAAATCAAGCGAGCCAAATAGGTTACGGAGGAGGTTAGACTGTCATAGGATGAAATGAGCTTAACCCCCCCGGCAATACACAATGAGCTCGGCTGCCACGGTATGGATGAACCCAGATGAAATCTCAATCTGTAGAAATCGAAAATGCACCAGGCAACTCATAAGGAGAGCAACGTGTACAATATTTGTGAGAGTTTTAACTCTAAAAAAATAGAAATACTTGCTCTAATATCTCCATCAATGATGGTGAAACAGATTTCATCACACCAGTAGATCGTCCCGGCCGATTAATCAACAGACATTCTCCCATTTTGAGATTATCTCCATCAGCCAATGTGTGCGCTAGGCAGATTAACAGAAGTGTTAACTTGAGTTTGTTCCAAACTGACAGATTAGTCGACAGATGAAAAACACTTTCTGTTTTCACATGTTAAATGTCATTTTGAAGTATATGAGGAAGGTAAACAACTAATGGATGATCGACTGTTATCATTGAATCGATTTAGCTCATTGTCAATGAATCAATTTAAACACAAATCAATTGTAAATATTCATATAAAAATCATCCGATAAATCAACAATCATTCAATTTATGGACCGATGAAATATTCATATTATCAACCAATGTAACCATCATAAGAAAATCCTTCACTTCTGGAAATGAACCATGGCTTTATTATAGTAAAAGTCTAGTAGCCATGTTGATTCGCTTCAACGCAGCTTAACTACGGATGTTAGGGTGAAACTTCAGCTACCAGCAGTGTTGGGTGTAACTAGTTACTAAGTAATTTGTGATTGCAATTGAATTACTTTTCCATTAAAAAAGTTAAGTAAAGGATTACTGTTGTTTTTCTGTAATTTAATAACAGCTATGTCTGATGTACTTTAACTAAATACTTTGTGTAATATGTGTGTGTGCAATAGTGGAATTGACATTCAACATCTAACTTTAAAGTCCCTGCTTTAATGTATCATTCTCACTTTTGTATACTTTGGTCAGATAATAATATTACAAACTGATTTATTTGAATGATTTAAAAGAGTCGCTGAATCACTTAACTAATCAAGGTTGATGTAGGACAGTAATTATGGAAAGTAATTAGTAATGAAATAATCCCAACGCTGGTCAACAAAACCACCATTCTCTTGTGTTTTCTAGGGTTCAACTATAGTGGCATTTCCATCGTAGTTAGTAAAGCCAGTGTTTGTTTTCATAATGGACGTGTCATGTGTCAATATCTGGACATTCTGTTTTAACAATTAGAAGAATTCTGGATTAAAAAACAATTAAAAAAGTCATTATAAAATGATTAAAATACAAACAGACGTAAACCACAACATACAGTTGTACAGATCAGCTCTCCTGGATGGATGGATGGATGGATGGATGGATGGATGGATGGATGGATGGATGGATGGATGCATACACGCCATGAATGAATGAATGAATGAATGAATGAATGAATGAATGAATGAATGAATGAATGAATGAATGAATGAATGAATGAATGAATGAATGAATGAATGAATGAATGAATGAATGAATGAATGAATGAATGAATGAATGAATGAATGAATGAATGAATGAATGAATGAATGAATGAATGAATGAATGAATGAATGAATGAATGATCACAACACTACTACAGTGCAACACGTCTGCCCACCAGCGACACGCAACTGTCATGAGCTGCATGCTCTCTCTCTGCTCGTATGACACACGCATGCACGAACGCGCTTTAACGCATGTAAAGCACCGGAGAAAGTGTGAATGAATGCATGATATGACTACGGTTGTTGATGCACATCACATTCACTCACCCCGCCAGTTTGGGCATCCTGACAAAGCTGAACACATCCATGACGAGAATCCGCTTCCGAACGCGAAATCACTCGAGGGCTTAATCGGTATAAAACATATAACGCGATTGACAACGGAGAACTCCTCACCCGGTCTCGTGCATGGCGGAATCTTGTCTGCGCGCACCGCCGATCCGCAGCAGCGCCGTTT
The DNA here is from genome assembly GCF_947034865.1 of Barbatula barbatula. Taxonomy (NCBI): domain Eukaryota; kingdom Metazoa; phylum Chordata; class Actinopteri; order Cypriniformes; family Nemacheilidae; genus Barbatula; species Barbatula barbatula. The sequence continues at coordinate 610,191 of NC_136772.1, forward strand.
GCATGAACGCGATTCGGTTTCTTTGGTCTACATCCTTCAAATCCCCCTCGTGCCCGCGGTCAACTTTATTTAATCCCCCATCGGTGAGCGATGGACGGGAGATTGAATGGAGGGGAGGAGAGATGGAGTGCAGGAGGAGCAAATCACAGCTGACAGATGCTCCATCTAATATGACATGTCCGCGTGTGATGAAGACGGTCGATCTCGCGCACAGATCTCCTGTGGAACGCACCTGCCTCGGGCATCACGGAGGAACCAGAAGCGCGTGGGCGAGAGCGGAGGAGGAGCATATGAAGAGTGGGAGGAGTCGGATAATGAGGAAGTTAAAAGATAAGCGTTTTCTTTGAAGATGCACATTTTTCTTTCGACATCATCCGTCCTTATTAAATTTGATCAAACAATGGTTTTGAATTATCTGCTGGAGGCAGAGACTCGCGCGCACGTCATTCGACAATATTGATGTTCAACGTGTAGATTATATTATATAATAGACGATAAACGGCCGATGATAAAATGATTTAAAGGTGATATTAAATTATGTGTTTTAAAATAGTTTTGTTTTAGAAACCAAGCCAATCTCAACGCAACAACCAATGGCGTGTTGTGGGGCGAATACACATTTCCGTTGGATTGCCAAACCGCCATAAAACACCAGAGAAGAAGAAGAAAGGACATATTTTAGTTTGTTGTTGAATATTTGTTGTGTTTATTTACAGATTGTCTTGATACGCAACATTTGATGATGAAATTCAACATGAAACACAGAGACCATGTGAAGCAGGTGAGTCTTGTAATGTTTTATTTCATTGTAAACGCGTCCTTCATAAAAGCATAATTTGTTCTGTATTTATTACTTTTCTTCTCCTTAAAATATTTCATATGTTTTTGTTGCAGTATGCAATTGCTAATGTACATTTTTTTTACTAACTTTTATGAATTGAATGAAAACGAAATACAGTGATCATGACGACATGGCAACCCCTCTCGGCGAACATTCAGTTCCAAACTGCGTAGTAATGTGCGCATCTTTTAATATCTACTTCTGGTCGCCTGGTGGAAGAATGTTTTTCCTGAATACGATGGTAACTACATCGAGTGCAAACCCCTGCAGCGTTGGAAGCTTCGGCATTTCATTTCTAAGGTGATTTCAGATCACCGCAACTTTCGGAAGATTTGTGTGGCTTTCAACCGATCGGCGGGCTTCATCTAAGCTTTGGACACTGCTGAAAGGACATAGATACATAGCTTTTATCTTGGTACTGACGAAATTTCATCAAAATCCATAGAGGAGAAAGTATTTTACTAAATCGCGGATATTGGGTAGTCACAATTGTGGCGGGTAGATTAGCGATTGTACTGCAGGCGTCGTTCTAAAAAAAACATCCTCTGTATTTAATAATAAGCATACTTCTATCGTAGTTAATGTTTACTATTTTAATATATCCCCGTTATTATAAATATCATAACTTTCGTTATCCTCAACTGATTTTCACAATTCAGGCGTCGTCGTGAAGGGAATTTTCTGCTCTGTCTAGAAATGTGATCCATTTTGAGTTTAGGGGTGTTTGGAAATTTTGTTATCATACCTACAGTGATTCATAATGATATGATTTTTAGTTTTTCAAGCTGTATTGTCGATTTGCTTGATGTGGATATGATCAATGGTTTGCTACTCTGCTGCAAAAACAGCTTAAAACTAATTTAGGTTTTGTTTGTTTGGATTTAGTAGAACTTTAGCCATTTGCCAGTTCGTGTAATCACATATTTACTAGCTTAAATCATTTTGACAGTTTTCTATTTTATTAACGAGGTTGTCAGAATACAAAATGTAAATTTGTGTTTGGGCGGTTTATTGGCTTTCTGAAGGTTCACTAAAGTCCTCAGAAGGACTAGGTTTGTCATATTTAGATTTATATTCTTAGAAATATTTTATAATACCTTAAAAGGAGTCATATGACACGGCTAAAATGAATATTATGCTTTGTTTTAGATGTGTAAACATGATTTAAGGTTCACAAACGCTGTATTTTCCACATACTGTGCATGTTTGTATCTCCTCTTTGCTCCGCCTCTCTGAAACACGCTGATTCTTTACAAAGCTCATCGCTTTGAAAAGTGAGGTGTGCTATGATTGGCCAGTTAACCAGTGCGTAGTGATTGGTCGAATACTGCAAGCATGTGACGGAATTGTAACGCGCCTTACTTGCATTTACATTTGGCCGGTCTTAGTGAAATCATACCACGAGCTGACATAGATTTGTGGGGGTGTGGCTACACGAGGCGTTTCAGGCAGGTCTGGGTGAGCATTCGCTTTTACATAGAATGCATCTTTTGTTCCCAAACTTTATTCTTTGCAATTTCACGTGTCTTGAATACATGCATGAGCAACTTATAACACACCGAAGACACAGAAAAACACGTATTCGCACCTTTTGAAATTGCTGGCTTGTCTTGCTTAATAAGGTCAACTTGTCTCAAAAACAAGTTGGACGTATCACATAGTATTTCTGTGCTTGGGATTCATTTGAAATTTAGGTTTTAAATTGATCATTAATCAGAGCTAACTATTTACAATAAAAATAATCATATTGCATAAATATTTACGATGAATGCATTGAGAAACTGAGTGAATGGTTACACCCCTGCTCTTACCAAGTTATTTGTGATATGTGTTCTTATTTTCACTGGACAGATGAGATAAGATTGTAATAAATTTGATAGAAAAACTCGCTGAATAATGAGCGTTACTGTGTTGTCCTGACAGAATATCAAACAGCCTCATCAATAATCTCAATGTGATTCAGAGAGCGGCATAGAATCATAAATTGGAACGGAGGACATTGAGGAGACATTGTATAATAGCTCACTCTGTCACAAAGCAACAGTTTAATATTAAAATGCCAGCGTTAGTTTGCCAAGTTATTGAAATGCCTTGAAGTGCAAGGAGAAAAAATTGCCATTTGGTTTGTAACACATCTGAAGAAAATTGGCTGTGCTTAGATAGAAATTGGCAGCGTGTTTGGTTTCTTCAGCTCCAAATGTTTCTTATAAAACAACTAGTTCTCATTCTGTTCTGAAGAATGAAGCCGTGGTATGATACTAGTAAACTCTCCTGTGACCTGTACACATTCTGAATGAATGCAAGATACTGATTCAGGTCACAAACACTTAAGTAATGTTGAGCTATTGTTACTATCAAATGAGCCTTTTTTTCGTTTTAATCGACTGTAAAAAGCGTTTTACTCCACCTGTTTCAGTTTCTGCCTTTCTAACAGCAGTTTAAGATAAAAAATCATCCTAATTTGTCATTAATGTCAATTTTTGTGTCCGGTCATATGTTATTTAAAAGCCTCTTTGCAGCATATCAATATCAGTCAGATGACCAGTTAAGATCAGTATAGACTTTATTAATATCACAGACAGGTTAGTAGTTAAATAACAGACTGTAAATGTATTGTACATGCACTTTAGGGCAGTGCTAATTTTTGTAAAGTGTGTTGAGGATGTATGTGATACTACGCACCAGGATGGAAAGCCAACACCATAATGCACACATGCAGACAGACGTCTTCTCGTGGTTTAGTGATTCTTCTTCAAATTAAAAGTATTTCATTTCAGGTTTTTGCTTTAACTAATGACTGGAATAGTAAATATTATAAGTGCATCGAATGTATAGTGCCATTGTGTTTCAGACGTGTATTCTGTGTGTGTAGTTTGTGTTAAAAATGTGTCACGATGAGTCAAAATTCGTATATTATTAAATTTTATTATTCAAGTTTTTTTATGTCAGTGCTGAGAGAAGCAGTCAAACGTCATCTCTTCTGATCTTATACTGTCTGTCTGTCTTCACTCTTTGCTGACAAACAAGTTATAATTTGTTTATTAATAAACTTACAATGATTACGGCTGGAATGGAAAGCTCAGAATATTTGTCATAATATTTAGGTCATGATAAGCCCAAAGCATTTTAGACAATCATCACACACGCACGCGCGCACACACACACGTCTTATAGTGTTGTGTAGAGCTCTGCATATACTAAAAGTGTGTCAGTCAGACGTCACACACAAACGGATGGAAATATTAAGGTCAAGAGACACAGGCACATGGACAGAAACCGGCTTCTCTCCGCTCGGTGTGTCCTCAGCTCTTCTCTACAGTCAGACCAACTCATTTCCTTCATTTACCGATGTGGATTCTTTAAATCAGCCCAAGCTTAAATTCATCAAAAACTTGAGCGATATTTTGCAGTAAGCAAGACGACGTGAATACAAAACCATTCTAGAGATTCAGATCACTGTTAAATTTCATATATGAAAACAATGCAAAGTTGAGCTTTATTGTTGTTATGTAGAAGATAAGTTTTCATTTGTGTTATTTCGATTGTGACTGAAAGAGTCTTCATTTGCTTTTCCTCAAGTGCTCTGAAGCTTTGACGGATTTTCATGCAATTTAAGACTCCCCACAATAATCTTTCTTATAGCAGTAAGTGTGTGTAAAACTGTCACAGACATTTCTCAGTCTTACTTTCAGTCAGTCATGTTTGCATTTCTACAGAATGTCTCAGAAGAGATTTTATGAGCAAGAGAATCGAAAGTGCATTTGTGTAGCGCTTGATCTCAATGCAACTACAGATGGTCAGATTGAATATGTTAACATGCACAAAATAAAAGGATATCTATAAAAAATCTGCTTCTAAAGAAACCTGTTTTCACGAGTTTACATGCATAGTAATAAACCGGCTATGCAGAAAACTACGATTACATGGAAGTTTGAGTCTTGCCAGGTTTCTTGCGTGCCGTGATGTCACCATCGATAGTCTGTGTAGTAATTTAAAATGCCGCAGGAAAAGCTGTATTTTTATATCTCTTCGTATGTCCGCCGAACCAGCATATGCAACAATAGAATTTCATTTAGACATTTCTACATGGCCGACCAATGAGATTGGCGCCTTTGTTCACAAGCCTGGAGCTGCTGAAGCGAGTGTCAGAATCATAATGGCTTGTTCACACCGGAACGATAATCGCACCTGCTTATCGGCAGCGTTTTTCGGCGTTCATACCCAAACGATTTTCACTGACGAATAAGTCGAGTGAACGTGCAAATTCACTACCTGCGATAGATGGTGCTGAATGAAAAACAGAAACACCCTTGAGCACAAGGTGGCGCAGCTTCTGACACTCTGACACTTTGTCAATGTGTGCTCAGCAAGACCCATTGGTGCTTAAGCGCCACCGATTCGTGTTTTACTTTAACACGGTATTACACCAAATACGAATTAAGCATTTTGCGCAAGTAAATTACATACAAAGACAGTGCAAATACTCGTATAGGAGGTGTGAGTGACAGGAATCGGGCAGCGCGAGTACTGTACCGCCCGATTCGTGAACACGCGTCAGTCTCTTTCTCCGCTAAAGGTGCAAATATTTGTCAGATTGCTTCACACGCGCGAAAATAACAAACTTTTCCGGCGAGTTATAATGAGTGTGGAACGCGATTGTTTGCGTTTGGTGTGAACCCAGCATAACTTCAGCAGCTGCAGACATGAACAAAGCACCAATCTCATTGGTTGGCCAGTTTTTAACGAGGCTTATCAAACCGAGAAAACGGGCTGGAAAATTGTCTGGTTATAAGAGCGTGCGAGCGTTCTGCTTACGCTGTTTATGAGCTTCCCTGATAAAAGAAAACCGCTTACATGATTTTACGTGTTATCAGCTTATTAAGCATAATCGGAGTAAGACTGTGCATGTAAACGCGCTCACTGTTGTGTCTTTATTTTTCTCAGAACCGCTCAACAGTGATTTAGTGTTTTAGTCTGAAGTGAACACATGTAAATGAATTAGATTTCTCTCTGCATACTTAGCAAACGATGTGATTTTGTATAGTATCTGTTTTCAGAAAACCAATCTTACAGAGTGTGAATTCTTTTTTATTTTTATAATTCATCATCATCTCCCATTTTTCATTCCACACCTGTGTCACCTGCTTGTGTTCCACTTTGAGCTACTCCGCTCACAGCGTTCTTTCATTTGAAATCGTCGGCACAATCATCTCAATAACACGTAATATATCGTCAGCTCAAGTGTTCATCTGCAGGAAGAACAGCTAAACGCTGCCGAGCTCATCCGAGCATATAAACGTGTGTTTGTGTTTAGTTTGCGATTGCGTGTATTTCATAACCTGATAACTCATGAGGTCAGGTGACATCATCAGATGCTGATGTGTTTGTGTGCATCATCATTAGCGCTCCTGCCTGGATGTTGCTCTGTAAGTACTTTAGCAATATTTGTGACACTATAACAAAAACAGTGAAGCTCTTGCTAAGACCCGCCCCTTTACATTCCTAAAAACAAAGGTGCTAAAGGTGGTTTATTGAACCAGAGCCCGAGAAAGAACCTTGTAAGATGTGTTTATCTGTCGGCTGGATGATTCAGTAAATGTGGTGCAAATGTCAGAAAAATGAGGCGGAAAAATGTAATGGATATTAGTATCGTGTCAGCTGTAATGAATTGTGATGTTATAAAGCATTTATCTGTCATTCCTTCTTAAAGAAATTTCTCGGTAACATGATTAGAAACCGCTGAGACTGTGAATAATGGAGTCAAACACTTTTCACAGTCAACTGAACGGAGAGAATTTATAACGGATAACATTACGGCATTGCACAGTATTTAAAGGGACAGTACAACCAAAAATGAAAATTCTGTCGTGTCATCATTTACTCGCCCTCGAGGTGCTTCAAACCTGTATAAATGACTTTGTTCTACTGAACACAGAGAAAGATATTTGGAAGAATGTTCTAGAACATCACAGACATGGTAGAATTAACAGTACAAAAGTATTACAATCTTTTTTCTACTATGGAAGTGGACGATGTCCCAGAACTGATGTATTTCTTTGTGTTCAACAGAACAAAGAAATGTAAACAGGTTTGAAATAAGTAAACATTTTTTGCTGAACTATCACTTTAATACAAACACACTGTGACCTGAATCTGTGAATTCATTCGTTCATGCATTTTTCTTGCTGCAAATTTAAGGGTTCCTACTGTTCACACCTATATGAAAACATGCAGACATCCACAGACGTGCTTCAGAAATGAGCAAAAAAGCATTCGGTAAGTTTGCATTTGTCAGAATACCTTCAGAGGATGAGCTTTAAAGAAAAGTCACGTGGTGTTTACATTATCCATTTTAAAACAAAAACGTTATTCTGCCATTTCCACGTGCGTTTTTCAAATCTGCATTGAAACTGCACTACCGAAAACACAAGTCACATGACCATTCAGACAAAGCTGGCCATGAGCACACAAATGTTAATAGTTTATTTTGACATTCACAAGTTGATTTGTTGATGACAGTTGGTTTCCAGCCAGTGCAAAATGAGCATGATGGTGAGGAAAAGCAAGGACGTCATCGTGTGGATAGATGAGGTCATCCATGTTATTTAGCTTGTTTGATTTCCTCCAGCACCACGCAGACCGATCGAACGGATGACATCGCACCATTTACAAACATACAGCTCTCGATTCTCTCTCGCGTCGCTGTAATGTCACCGTGTCGATTTGCAGCGCATAGTTTACATGTTCGTTGCAAGGCTGATCATTGTCACCTTCATGTAGCGTTATGGCTCATTAATGAATCAGGAAAGCAACGCAATGATACACAAGACCCAGACACAACCAGCAAGCGATTGTGAGGTACCACGCCTGCGTATTCTAAATTAAACGTTTCTTCCGATTAGACAGAAAGTTTTCAAACTAAAACGGCGTCTGCAGCGTTTACAAAAGTCTCCGTTTTTGGGGGTCGAGAACTCTGAAGTTGTATAAATCGTAGCAAGAGTTATGCGCGCTGTTATAAACGCCGTCTCAGTTGCACAGAGAAATCGTTTTCTTGATTCAGACTAAATATTGAAATGTTATGAGAAGGTCGGTGGTCAGAAGCAAATTGTCTACACTTCACCAAATTGCAACTATTTATATAAATACAGCAAAATAATCAGACGAGCAAATAATAAAAAAAAGTAAGAAATCTTCTTGTGTTATTGACGTCAGAGGTTGTGTGTCAAACTTTCTTCGAAATTCTTAACACAAACGTACTACAACTGACGCTTGACAGCTATGCCACAGAAAAGCCAAAGATAAGAATCGTTTCTTTCTTACTGTTTTATAATCTTCAGGTAATTTTTCAACTACAAAGATCCTTTTGTGAAACAGAAAGGTTTTTCTTTTGTTTTCAGAAGGTTTTAAATGTTTTCAGCCGAAAATGGCTCTTTTATGTGAGTACTTTGAAAACTTGATTTTAGTCATCAGATTGCGTTATTCTCCCATCCACAAAGACCGCAAACAGAACCAAGAAGAAACTTTGACTAAAGGTTCTGCCGTTGACCTGAACTGATAAAACACAAAGGTCACGGGTTTGAATCCCAGAGAGCACGAATGCTGATAAAAAAAGAGTGTATCATCAATGCACCGTATGTATATATGTAAGCATCTGAAGTCATGCTAAAAGTTTGATTCAGGTGGACATAAATCCACATAAGAGTGTTTATGATCAAACGCAAACTTACTGTATGACGGTGAAAACATCGAGTTCTTCTCTCGCATCCATGTCTTCGGTGGGCCGTTGTTTGTTTTGTTGTCCCTTCGACATGGCTTCAGTAAATCCAGCTAGCGTCCGGTCCTGTCGTGTGTTTCAGATGGGCATCTTACAGACACAAGCAGTAAGAATAAATGTGGGCATGTGAGCTAGTCTGAATATCCCGACCAACTAACTGTTCTCACGGAGACCGTCCCAGTCTGGATGTGGGGGTAGTGCCTGGAGCGAGAGAGAGAGAGAGAGAGAGAGAGAGACATCGTCTCTTCTGCTCGGGTAATGAAACTCCATCACATTACGGGCCAGCGCATCAGTAAGCCACAAGGATCAATGCGGCAGCTGTCCTCTGATTGGCCGACTGCTGCAGGAGGACATGTAGTGCCCGCAGTAGAGACGCGTTCAGACGCTCCATATCAACACACTCACTGTATAAATCACTACTGATCATGTGTCCTATCAAACATCAAGTGTGTTATTCTGCACCATCAGACTGGAAAGATTCTCGAAATGTTATTGCTCAGATGGAGTTCCAGTTGTTAGAATTCACATTGAGATCTTCAATATTATTGACTTTTGATGACAAATCTGAGCTCAGTTTGACACACTGTTGACATCTCTTCTCCAACTCTCATGACGGACACATTAATCAGATTTCTGACTATTCTTTTTTCAGAAACCTAATGTGAAAAAGGACAATTCTGTCACCATTTACTCACCATCCAGTTGTTCTAAACTTGTTTACATTTCTTTGTTTTGCTAAACACAAAGAAAGATATTTGGAAGAATGTCAGTAAGCAAACAGATCTCATCGCCCGTTTTCTGCCATAGGAAAATAAACACTATGCATGTCATGTCATTGGGGGATGAGATCTGTTTGTGAGTGTGAGTAAATGATGATTTTGTGTGAACTGTCCTTTTAAGCAAAAGTTTCCATCCAATCTCATTGATGTCTATGAGAAAGAATTGAGATATTAAAGAGATCTGTGGTTTTTATTATGGGTAGTTTCCTCCAGCTGCCAGATTGATTGTGGATTGAACCCATGAGGTTTGTGTTGCTGATGCGGCGCTCCTTCAGTTGATCTACAGGAATAACACGGTTAAAGAATGATCTCAGCAAAAACAAGAGGATAACAAACACACTGTTGAAGAAGGTTTGGGGTGCGGCTGTTTTTCGGTTTATTCCAGAATGTCTGCGCTTGGCCCTGCTTCACCATTTATTCATTTAAGAGTCATTTGCCTTCCAGGTAATGGAAGAGAATACCTGAAGGAGACCATTACAAAGTGTGGAGGTGCTATGATGATGTTAGGGTAATATAATCATGTATTTCTTCCAGACTAATCAGATCTTCTGTAGATGGTAAATTGTAAATGGCCTTCATGTATTTAGCGGCGTGAAACAGAAGTTGAGAGCACTTTACACGGACTGCATTACATTAACACGTCCACATCAGAGGTGATGCATCACGACCTGCGATCCACATTAATGGGACTTTTGCTGATGTACCATCACAGTTTTTCTGTTCTTGTCCCCCTTTTGATACCACCATACTGCATTTGTCACATCTCATCATTTATTCACCCCCATGTCATCACAAATGAATTTGACTTCTTTAGACGTATTTTTCTAATGTCAATCTTTTTGAGAGGTCAACATGGTGGAGCTCTAAAGAAACACATAAACACGATGAAACATGCATATGACAATATCTGAATGTATTACTCTGATCTGTATGTTGCCATGGATACTAGGAGTGAAGCGATGTATCAATGTGTATCATAACACAAAACAAAAGATGTCAAAGATGTGTCTCAAAGCTATGGCGATTGTTTTATAATATGAAGTTAATCCTATTGGTTGAACTAAACATAATATTCCACTTTTGTGGATTTATAAATTTGCATATACAGATTGTTTAACTTACCACTTGATTGTTGTGAATTCAATAAGAAAACAATGTGTTATTGAAACTGTTAGTGATTTGGAAATGCATCTGTAGTTTGCAACGGTTCCTTACTAAGCTAAAAATAAGATTGTTGTTCTCTGACAAACCGTTTGACTTTAGAGGACATTTATTAAACCACTGTTAATCCATTGCTCCAAGGGGTCCCTAGACAATGTTTGCAAAACAGAAGACAGCAAAGGTTGTAAAATTCTGCTGAAGATTATTGCAGTTTTTAGAATATCACACTTACTATTTGTCTAACATTTTAAATGATTCCTTATGCTAAAAATGGATGTGTATTTTAGAAAGGGGGTCCCTCGAAAAAGGTTCATCATATTTGGGGGTCCTTGGCATGAAAAGGTTTATAAACCCCTGCTCTTATTCAGTCAGAACTATGACATTCGACACGTGTGTGACTTCAACTTTAGACACTGTTATAAATATCAGGTGAGTATTAGATGTGTGTGTTGTCAGATGCAGAGCTGTATTGGATGTCCCACTGATTATATAATTCAGATTCACTCATCTGGCATTAATCTACATGATTATTCATATGCATGTTGATGCATGAGATCTGCATAATGTGACCTTACGGTGAGGTCTGCTGCTGTACACCATCTTTTACTGTCTAAAGATCTTTAATATGAGTAGAAATGTACATCAGTGAAATCATGACAAAGCTGATGCAGACGGCTGAGGTGATTTATCTGCAGGGCTGCGCAGCGTTATGCGTTGCCATTATTCTGCACGTTCTCATGTATGAAGCAGATGAAGTCCTCCATTACTTATGAAGTTTAATGCGGACAGCACACAGGCATTCTGTGGACTCAGAGAGCCAGATTACGTAACGCAGCTGCTCAAGCCGTTGACCAAATGAAAGTGTAGAGAAGCTTAAACACAAGAAAGTGATTATTATAATTATTTAATTTGGGAGCAGTTATATAAATATTCAGCAGGACTTTAAAGCTTTATGTTTAACTGTTTATATGAATTAAATCCATAACACATTGCCAGCGTTTCTGTTCAATTAAATGTTCATTTTTTTAGTGTAAGTTCATTGCTTTCATATATTACTTTTTCACAGAATATTTTGCTTCATTTATTCCTTTACTGTTACAGCTTAGCTGAAAAACAATTGATTCTTACTGTGACAACATGGGTTAAATTATGTTTTTGTATTTTTGGCTTTGAAAGTATTCAGTAGCTTCTCCGCAGGAAGGGTTTTAATGGTTTATGGTTATGAAATGTTTGCTGTAGAAAAATGTTTTTGATCACAATATGTCATTCCTGTCCATTATCTAACAATAACCACAATCAATATTTTTAAGTTTCATTGTTGTTTTCATCCGATTCATTTTTGGATGAAAATCTCAAAGAGCTCTTAAACGCTCAGTCAAATATAAATAATATGATTATTTTCCTCTGAAACAAATATTTAACATGAAGATGTTCAGTCATGACAGAACCCCAAGGCAACGGAACACAGCATGGCCAACAGTGGCCTGCTTTTCCATCACACACACAGAGAGAGAGAGAGAGAGAGAGAGAGTTGTGATGTGAAGAAAACAGTGGTGTTGTATTGGCTGGTCTCAGTGAATGTGTTTGTGTGACTGAGGATCAATAGATGGAATATTCAGTGATGTGTTTGTGTTCATCAGTCAGTCTTTCACTTTATAATGTCTGCATCATCTCATTACTGTATGTTTTCTCTTATAATTGATTGTTTGTTTCAATCACCAATTGAAAACGCAAAAACTGAACAATACCTAAAGAACTTTTGTGCAGAAGCTGAAGTTATAGTCCTGCACTGCTTCAGGGCTTTGCCATGTACTTGCTAACATGTTCTGGGTGATTTAAGGATGTTGCTATGTGGTTGCTAGGATATTTCAGGTGGTTTCCTGGTTGTTGTTAAATGTTCTGTGTGCATTTTATAGTCTTCTGATGTGGTTGCTAGGGTATTGGTTTCAGGGTGTTTAGATGGTTGTGAGAGCCTTGATTTCTAGGGTTTTAGATGGTTGCTAGGGCATTGGTTTCTATGGTTTTTTAAATGGTTGCTAGGGCATTGGTCTCTAGGGTTTTTTATATTGTTGCTAGGGTATTGGTTTCTAGGGTTTTTATATTGTTGCTAGGGCATTGGTTTCTAGGGGTTTTTAGATTGTTGCTAGGGTATTGGATTTTGGTGATTGTTAGGGCATTGATTTCTAGGGTTTTTAGATGGTTGCAAAGGGGCATTTACCAGCCCAAGTAAAAACTGCTGACCAGCGAGTGTCTCTAAAATTGTGTTTGTGTGTATTTTGTGTGTTTTATATTCCGATGATAATCATAAATTGTGTGCATATCAGTGAAAACAAGCTTCATCGGCTTGTTCTGTTTAACCTAAGGGGGGTTATCACTGCTCTTATTCATGCTGGCTGCATGGATTGACAGGGAGTTTTGCCCAAAACAGAACCATACCACCAATGTCAATCATTTTTGACGGAAGCGTACCTGACAGAAGTGTTTTAAGAATGATTCATTTTCTGCTTCAATGTGCGTCAGGTAATGTTAGTAGAGATTTGCAGGTTTACACACAGAGATCATTTCATCATCGATTGACAAACTGAAACTAAATCCATCAGAACTGTGACGTCATCTCCAATGTATTTGAACAAGCGACGTGTAGATCGACCTGTGTGCATGTGCACTAAAGACAAAAGCTGTTTTACAGGCAAATTATATTGATTACACAAGATATTGAGTTTGATTTAATAGGAGTTAATAAATAAAATAATCAATCAAAACATCTCACTGTGCCCGTGTTTGTGCCTAAATCTTTTCACAATTCTGTAGTTTCAACATAGGTGTTTCAAAACACTTCTCCATTGGTTAGCCAAACAAGTAATCCCACTCACAAATCACATCATCGGTTGATTTGCTCTCGGTGCGTTCAGTGTAGAATCTAGATAGAGATGGAATAAAGCCACTTCAGCATTAACATCACTAGAGAAGAGCTGTTGTGTGTTTCCAGTGACATCACCAAATGATGTAGTGCATTCTGACGGCGACCTATATGACATCACATTTATCACGCTTCCTCACAAAGCAACATCAACACACAACCATCATCCTTGGTTGCTATGGTTTCAAATCTGTCTGTCCTCAAACTCGCTGTATCACCGCACGTTACTGTCTGTGGTAAATCTGTCGCAGCTGTTTTCCACCAGATGTGTCCGGTCTCACATTTACACCAGCACTTTACTCCAGATCTCTGACAAGAGTGAGAAATGAGAGGATCCTGTTACTCATATTGATTCTTTCTCTAATGTCCACACATTTCTCTCGCTGGCCGCCAGCAGCAGCCGCACACAGTGAGTATTGGGTTCACAGTATCTAGCAATTATGTGAAACGCAGGAGAGAAAATCAATATGCTCACGGAACGCTATTAACATCACCAAAAGAGAAGGAGCTGAGATACAGAAATCATGTGTGAATAAAACTGGAAAAGTTGTGTTTAGAAATAATATGCATTATATAAAACTGTAGTTTTATTATGTAAGATTTTTATTTTCTAAATATATTTCTGTTACTTTTATTTAAAAAAATGATTAACACATTTTTTAATATATAAAAATTAAATATGATTTTCAGCAAAGCTTTATAGAAGATACCTTCGCATAAACAAAACATTTTGTGAAAATCTTGCTAGTTTTTAGAAATGTGTTCAATGTCATTTACACATTTTGGTACAATCTGCTTTATTTACAGTGATGGGTTGGGGTGGAGTTAGGGGCGTGGCTTCCTTTCCACTTCTTCAATGAAATTACATTTCGTTGCACTGTACTTGTATGTGTGTAATGACAATAAATTGAATCCAAAAAATACCGCCAGCCTTTTTTAAAGGTGCCAGCCACCGTCAGCCCTTTTTTAAACATTTTCTATTAAAGTTTGATTGCTTACACTGCGTTTTCTATAATGAATATATGGAGAACAGAGTCTCTGTCTTTAATTATTTACATTTTTAAGTAATTATATACATAAAGTTGCTTTGGATAAAAGCGTCATTTGTACAGTAATCTAATTACGCTGTTGAATATGTATTTTGTGACTAGTAATGAATTACTTTTTCAGAAGAACTTGCTTATGAAGTGAAACACGGGCACTTTCGATGATCATTCCTGTTTAGTGGTTTTGTGTTTAACTACAGCTGTCGTCAGTGTTTTCGTTTGGCAATGGCAGACGATTTGTGTTAAAATATCAAATTGGAGACTGTATTATGGCAACTGTGGCACTAAACAACACAACAAGATGATATTTTCAACTGTGCGACTCCAGTTTCCCTTTGTTTTGCCTCCAGCTAATGCCGTGACGTAAACATGACGTCGGCTGTAAAGGGGTCTATAGACCACGACATAAACAACACTGGTCCAGAAGCACTTTTTTATATATATAATGAAGTTATAAAATGCTGGTTTACGCTTTCAGTTCAGTTCCAAATGTTCTGTGGGTCTTATTTGTTTATTTTATTTTGTTACGTTTGGGTCGTGGTAAGAAACTGCATCAGTGTTGTTTATGTCTTGCGATGGTCTATATTTCACAGCATGACGGGGTTTGAGTGACAGTTTGTCAGTTCAAGTGTGAACTTCTGGCGTGTGTCCTGTCACTGCGGTGTGTGTGCGAATGCGAATCACAGCCCTCACGAGATCGCACATCTTCATCATGCCAAAGAAATACCAGCGTGATGCGTCTTCTGACTCTAGACACTTGAGTTACTGTCAATCATTCATTTCATCATTTCCTCCACGTTAAGCATGTTAGTGTTGAAATGAAAGATATTATTTACTCAAAAACAAGCATTGTATTGTTTATTGCGAGTGTGCTGCCATTTGAAGTGACCCTGTCCTGTCAAGCTTTTATTAAAGTGTCTTCTAACCGCTGATCACATGACTCATGATAAACGTCTGCTGATGTCATGTGTAGCCTCATTCTCTGTGAACATACTAAACAAAACAAAAGAACACAAAGCTATACAGACATTCAGGCATCTTATGTATGTTGCATATAAAAACAACAGCATACAGGTTAAAAAAGATTTCAGCGTTACAGACGCCAGCTGAAGAACTGAGAGCTGAATCTTTTTTTAACCTCCATGTTTAAACCTGAAGTAATTGTATACTGTCACGAGGAACTGCTGCGGTTTACAGCGCATTACTTTTGCTTTTGTGAGTCTGGAAATGGCTGACGGATGTTATCGTGATGCTTGAAGCTCTTACCTGGAGTCATATGCAAAATCAAAATGATTGGCTGGGAATTAACATTTTAATATATATCAATATATCATCGAGACTGTATTGCCTTAAGTAATGTTTTTTGTTGTTGTGAAGTTTGTTGTTAAAAACAAAATAAGCCCTGTCCAGGAACCGCCCCTTTAAGTCTTGGAACTTGAAACAATGTTTGAAAGTGTGACATTTGTAGTACTGTGGGACAGCGCCTCTCAGTGTTTTATGAGGGTATGGCAGTTTACTGGCAACCCGTCACTTCAATGCTTCTCACAAAACAGGTGTAATAAACAGATAGGTAGGTATTGGTTTAGTTTTGCTATAAGATATGCAGGACAGATTTGAGAAAGCTTTATTACACTTATGTGTACGTCCTTCTGATTAATCACACACAGCACTTCACCACATGCATGTCATGTTTTGTGTTTTAAGAAAACTAAATTGTGTGTTTAATCCTTACTTTTTAATTGCATTTACTAACAAACACTGTGAGAAAAAACTATACACATTTTTATAAACATATGGATTTTTCTTCTTTTTTTTCTTATTTCAGTTTAACTTATGAATTGAAGTCTATCTATTTTGCAACACTGATCGGAGTTAAATGCATTTGAATTATTTGCAGTTAGTGGCCATGTCCAAAAAGTTAAAATAATAATTATGACAAATATTGGTATCCAGGCTGGTATATTTATGTTTATTGTGTGAAGTGTGATGATCTTTAACGTGCCGATACACATTAACAACTTCAGCAATTGTGGTTATTATGTAATCGGTCCATCTGTTGAGCAAGACTTCAGATGAGAAATAAACAGAAAATATGTTGGAATGAATGGGTGTGACTGCGGTCTCGATTTCTTCATCTCAATTTGACATTTAATCCTGTTCTCTTCAAACGGCAACTTAATGTCATTGTGCCGAACTAGAATGTCTCTCTGGGTATGTAAAACCATAATGAAATGCCTGAACTTTGCAAAACAAATACAATGCAAGTCACTTTGAATAAAGGCGTCTGCTAAATGCACAAATGTTAATGTTTTAGGATTGAGTGAAATCTATCTTTACGTTAATGTAACTGCAACTCAAATGGAAATATTACATGTTTGATAGTAAATGTTCCATCGTTTAGCTCGATTCGGTTGATTTGAATGGTAAACGTAAATGTTTTTTATATATACTTTATCTTGATTTGATGAAGACTTTCTGAAATGCTTTCAGTTATACCCAAATATGTTTACATTCACAGACTTTAAAGGAACTCATTGAAGATCTTTATCTGCTAAAATGAGATAATAACCTCTCATCTGGAATCTCTGGGGTATCATGTCAACTTTGGAAGACTATGTTGCAGATCTAAAGATAAAAAGTATCTTTGTGCAGTCTCACAAACTTTTGTAACAGCCTGTTTTTTAATAATCAATGAAATATAAAATTAACTGTAGCTTAACTCATTTCTGTACCGTTTTTTTTTCATAAATGCAAAATTGTGAAAAGCTGTAGTAATAAATCTGAATTGAAATCGTTTTAAAAGTCGTTTTTAATGTGTTGTTTTAATTTGTTAAAAAGAATAGATAGTTGGGATGAGACGGGAACCTCCCTGGATTACTCCCTGAACATTCTCTACAGAAATCCTTTACAACTAAGATTAACTCCCCCTGAAGTTTACTGAACCACACACACACACACACACACACACACACACACACACACACACACACACACACACACACACACACACACACACACACAGCGGCTGCGGGGCGGGTGATGGAGCTGCGCAGCGCCGCGCACAGGCGCGTTCACAGATATAGTTGAGAAACTTCACAGACGCGCTGTTTGGCACGACTCATGGAAACATTTACAGTGCAGATGGATGACAAAACACAATTCGTTTCATTTCAGTTCGTAATGAATGACGTTTAGATAGTCGCGTTTCTTCTAATGGCTTTGTCGTGCGCGTACGCGGCCGTTTTTGCGCAGTGATGTCCGCGCACGGACTGTTGAACAGCGTTTTCTCGTGCTCGCCATCGGCCTCGAAAACACGCGTGAAGAAGAAAGTGCGTCAGACGCGCAGTCTGGATTCCGCGCTGATGGGAAGCTGCGGCGCGTCTGGAGATCACCAGAGGTCCCGCTGCTCGACAGGTGGCCAAACATCACCCGAAAGCCCCAAACCGACCCCGCGCGTCTCCACCTCGAGTTTATCCGCATCTTCGGACGCGTCGTCCTCCATCAGTTTTCATTATGACTGCAAAAGCGGCAAGCGCGACGCGTTCCACGCCGGATCGAGCAGCATCTTCTCACCCCGAAAGTGGCTTCAGAGGAAGTTGCCACATTCGGAGATCTCTTCCCACAATAATAAAAGTGAGGTAAGACTACAAAAATGCGGCGGGTTCAAACTGGAACTGCTGTTGTTGACGCGTTCAAGATGTGCGGGCATTACGAGATTGTGGAGAGAACTTCTCAGATGACTAGTGAAGTTTTAGGTCTTGAAATGTTAAGAATTGCAATCCTGCTTTTCATGCATGCGTGTAGAAAAGGACAATTGAGTGAAAATCTCCTTCTGAAATAAACTAAATCTATAAAGATCTCACTGACCGAGTTCTGTTTCATCAGGCCAAGGGTTTGTGTTTCTGGTCATTTACACATTCTGGTTCTGTATCACAGCTTTAAAGATTAACAGCAACATATTATAACTCTGAATTCAGTGTGGTCAAGGAATCCATACAAATACTACCCCAGAGGTATAATAACTGAAGATATTGCACAAACAATGAGGTTTACGAATCCCCAGTTTATTAAACGTGGTTACTCGAGCCATCGCACCTGACGCTCAATTTGCAAAGATGCAATGTGCTAAATAGGAGCGGAGAATTGAATCAAATCGATGTTTTCTCAATCACGTCCAGTTGATCTCTGTGGATGAAATTGTAAATTGAAGTGTATATAAATGTGGTACCTTGTAAACATGACTTTGACTACTGGAAGTTCAGATTGGATATTGCAAATGTACTGCTTGCTATTTTTGAACAGGACAAGAGGCTCTTAAGAGATTCATTCATTAGCATTTCTCTTCATCTCAATGGCATCTCTCAGAAACTGCCGCCTTTCTGTTCTAGAATAAAGCCGGATGAGACGTTCATCTAAATGATTCACCTAAAACCAGACGTTAAATGTAATTATATACAGTATTTACATTTAGGATGGAAAATATCATTTACAAGTGTTGAGTTAGTGATGTGCACTTGTTGTTGGAGCTTTTGAGCGTGTGAGGTCAGAGCTGAAGGGGAACGTTGTGAGGTCGTGTCATGTTTATTTGTTTGTGCGGATTCATATCGATTCAACACAGCTTTACAAACAAGGATGTCTCCGTGTGCTCAGTGTCTTTAGATTGAGCGAAGAACTATATAGGAGTCCACTTTAATGTTCGAGTAATTTTAGCAAGAAATAAACGATGGAATGGTGCTGACAGAAAATGATTGTCTTGCGTTTCTGAATGGCATAAAAGTACAGAGCGACTTTGGAGGTTTAACTTGTTTATTTGGTATTTCATGTCCCTCACAATTAAAGGAATAGTTCACCCAAAAATGAGAATTCTTTCATTGTTTCCTGACACCATGTCATTTCAAACCTGTGTGAGCTTCTTTCCTCTCCAGAACACGACTGTGTCGATAATCAAACAACATTGAACCTCGTAGACTTCCACCGTATGAACATTTCTCAAAGTCTCTAATCTATTGATTTTCAGAAATGAATCCGATGCCCTGAATAAGTGTTTCTTAGAACAGTTTGCCAACAGTGAGAAACATCAAATTTGTCTGTTCGTGTGTTCACGGATCTCCTCCGGCGGGGTGTTGGGTTATAACAGTCACCTGACCTCTCTGGAATCTCTAGTTTATGTTGCTGTTCTCTGGTGTCAACAAACCAAACTCTATTAAAGTCTATAGTTCATACAGCCGTCCGTCTCTCCTCCAGTAATGCAGTTACTCATGTGTGGTCACGATGGGATTCAGATTGGACTCAAGTAGGATGTTTTTCACGTTGTCTTTTTCCTGCATGAAAACAGCACATTTCTGGACATCCTTTAGGTGTTTAAGTCATTACTATGGCAACGGATGGAGAGACACCAGATATAGACGAGACGGTTTGAACGAACAGATCACAACCACAGTTTTCTCACAAATACCAGTGTTTAGCTGTGGTTACCGTAGTAAAACCATGGTTCAGTTATGGTGACCCTGGTTTAACTGTAGTCCTGTGGTTTCACGGCTGATTTTGGTCAAGGTCTTAACATTTCAATCAGAATTGTTGTTCAAGACTTTTTGAGGTCATTTACACAGACAAAGATAAGTTTGATGTATTTTGGTTCTTGAAGTCGACCATTTCAGGCTGAAGTGTTTCAGTTAAAAGCTTAACAGTGTTTAGATCTAGAAGAGAAGTGCTTTAATGCGTCTCCGTTTAATTCCTTTTATTGGGTTGCTTTGAGTCATTTTCAAGTTCATCCCCATTTTTGGTCAAATGGCATTTATCTCTGCCCGTTTCTTAATGTTTAGTTAAGTGTCCCAAAATACAGAACAGTAAGCAGATAATTCCCACTGAATTCTGATGGGATGAGCCACAATAACAGCGGTTGTAAACTTCAATTAAAAAAATTATTAAATTATTTTTGATTCTCAATTGTATTAAACATTACAATTGATGGTATTGTTTTAACTTATTCCTGTTGCTAGTATTATAAATGTGTGGTTTTGAAAGTTTACCAGTGATTTTACTACAGTTAAACCGTGGTGTTTGTAGTAGAAGTGGTTATACAAATACTACTTTAATAGAATCTATGAAACCCATGATGGGGTTTTTCTGCAGTTTACTCTGTCAAGAGGAGCCGTATAAGAGCCGAGTGCCGTTCTTGAGTGAAGTGACATCTGGTTTACATGAAGTTTGCTTCAGCTTCTTTTTCTCACCGCGGAGCAGCGTGACCTGATTCTTTGGCAAAGTTAAGCGTGCACATTGTTCTTCCCACTGGAGACTGTCAGCGGAGCACAACAGCACTTCAGCGAGACCTCTCGTGTTTTCGACATTATCCCAACAGTTTACCTCTAATAGATGGGAAGTAATCCCTGAGAGACTGCGGCGTGTTTACATTCTTATCGCACATTACTGCTCTTATTGTTCAGATATGAAGTGTGCGTGTCATATTTTATGAGAATATTAAGACTCCGCCTCCAAAACAGACTTTCTTTCTTGGCTGATGTCATCGGGACTCTTATAATGTGTAGCCCCTCCCACACAACAAGAAGTTCTTACCCAATCCTGTCGACAGATCAAACACGAACCGTACGTTACATGTGTATACAGTCATGAAATAAACCTCATGTATGTACTGTGGTCACATGTCATGACTTGAGATGATGAGTAAAATAGTTTGGCTTTGGTTCCCTTAAAGAGAAACACATGATGATTTCAGGCAGAATCAGATCTTTCCTCTCCTGCAGCGCTGGGAGTTTTCAGGACCCCAGATGAGCTGTTGAAGGTTTGTTTGCTTTCAGATTTGCTGGCCTGTTATTTTTTGCCCTCCGGCCTTTTGAGTAAACCGTTCCATATGTGCCAAAGACATTCTGCTCTTGTTTCAGTCTTTATGTTGGAATTCTGAATTCATTTAGCCCACTTCGAATGTCTCAGATGTCCATTAGCTTTGAGTTTAGTGTGATGATGTTTTTGCAAATGAGAAACGGTTCGGGAAATAGCAAGATGACGA
This sequence comes from Barbatula barbatula, assembly GCF_947034865.1. Lineage (NCBI taxonomy): Eukaryota > Metazoa > Chordata > Actinopteri > Cypriniformes > Nemacheilidae > Barbatula > Barbatula barbatula. The sequence continues at coordinate 631,736 of NC_136772.1, forward strand.
TTTAAAGCCTTCTCTTGTTTGAGGAGTGCAAGAGTGATATAAACCTGCTTCATTTCTTATTCTAAGATATAAAAATACCTTCTCAAGTGAAAAGACGGCTTCATGAAAACTGTGTACATTTGTCTTGTTAATAGTGCATTGGCCACCGGTATTAAGTTTATTAAAGAAACGATCAATGTTGAGTCAAATATGAGTTGATGTTGTTAATAAAATAAATATTGGATAGCTAAAAATCACCTTTAAAAATTGTTGTATGGTTTTTTTATCTTAACCTGTGGCTCTCTTAAAATATGAAATTCATGTTAAGTCAAATTAATTTAATGCAGAGAAAATAGCTAGTATTTTAAAGTGCTATGCAATTGACCAAAATCGGCTTTAAGAAACCGGTTTGATAAAATCTGTGTCGGCCATCGGTGCATCCCTAGTAAATATAGTGTTAGGAAAAGCATCATCTCATTCTTGTTTGGGGTTAGTGATTGAAATAAACGCACAATCCTAATTTCAAACTGGTTCTGAACAATCAGACTAAACAAAGATGGACCAGAATTTCATTGGGATGTGAAGGCGGGAGCTTAGAGGTGCCATAGCAACCACTCAGAACACCTTAGCAACAACATAGCAGCATACAATCCACCCGAGCGTCTGTATACGGTGCTGAGTCAAGCGTTGTTGTTTACAGGTGAAACAGTGAAATTGAGTCTTGATCATTTCCCACAGCGTTTGCAGTTAAAGGCCTCCTGGAAAAATGAGTGACACAGACAGATGAATGAGAATGAAGCGGGCTGATATTGTTTTGGAGCTTTCATGTTTCCTCCTGTGATCCTGGGAAAATGTTTCTTGGGGTGTGTCGTGATCAAGCGATTAAGAAGTGGTGAGATGTGGAAAGCAGGCGTCTTGTGGTCAGAATGCAGTACTTCCTGTTTCATTGTGTAACTCATGCGCTTGACACCGGGCACGAGATAAAGTGATATTTACAACTCTTACATCATCAAAGCTTCTCAGTGGAATTGTTCTTGAACTCTTTGTGCTTTTGCGTCTTTTGTTAGTCTTGGGTGAAGATTGTTAGTCAAAATTCAGAAGTGGTGAATTGGCTGCTTTTCAGGTTATACATTGGCGTTTGAATGAAACGTTGCCTTTTCCCAGAGGACATTTGAAGTGGAAGGAAACAGTATTTACTTGCTCACGTAACAGAGGACTTTCACACACCCTCTTGTCATTTCAAACCTGTATGACTTTCTTTCTTAAAGGGATACTCCATAGTAGGGAAACATTTTTAGTAATGTTTGGTTCTGTTGAACACAAAAGAAGATATTTAGCTGAACAAACAGTTCTGAGGCACTTTTGACTGCCATTTTTCCTTCTATGGCAGTCAATGGCGCTTCAGAACTGTTGGTTTCTAACATTATTCCAAAATAACTCTCTTTGTGTTCAACCGAAAACAAAGAAATGTAAACATGTTTGGAACAACTAGAGGGAGAGTAAACATTTTTGGGTGGAGTGTCCCTTTAAGCAGAACACGAAAGGAGATATTTTGAATAATGTTGGTAACAGAAAACCGTTGGTCCCCATTGACTTGCATTGGTTTTGTGTCCATACAGTAGAAATCAATGCAACCTACGGTTTTCTGTTACCAACATTATTCAAAATATCTTCTTTTGTGTTTTATAGAAGAGAGAAACTCACGACAACAGGGCGAGGAAATGATCATTTTTAAGTTGAACCGTCCCTTTAAATAGTGCATTCTGGGTCATGCAGTTTTCATTCACGGTCCACAATGTACATGTATTTAATATGATGTAAGGCTGTGTTCTGTGTATGATGAAATCGTTTTTGTGAAACCATATTCATTTCATTTGAATTGTACCTAAATGATCATGATATTATGATGATGATATTACACAGTTTATGGGTTTTACTTTGCTTTACCTTTAAATTCAGGAATTTAAAGGGGTCGTATGGCGCAAATACGTGTTTTTCTGTGTCTTTGGTGTGTTATAACTTGTCCATGCGTGTATTAGACACGTAAAATTGCAAAAATGTAAGTGTCGGAAAAAAGATGCGTTCTATTTTAAAGCGAATGCTCACCCAGACCTGCCTGAAACGCCTCGTGTAGCCACACCCACACAAATCTACGTCAGCTCGTGGTATGATTCGTCCAAATGTAAACACAAGTAAGGTGGGCGTACCTGTCTGTACAATTGAAGAGGAACCTGATGTTCCAAATATGGTCAGAGGCGTAACATTTCCGTCACATGCTTGCAGTATTCGGCCAATCACTACACACTGGTGATCTGGCCAATCGTAGGACACCTCGCTGTTCAGAGCCATGAGCTTTGATAAAAATCTCAAAGAGGAGATACAAACATGCACAGTATGTGGAAAATACAGCGTTTGTGAACCTTAAATCATGTTTACACATCTAAAACAAACAGAAATATTTGTTTTAGCCGTGTCGTATGACTCGAGGTAGTTCAGTGATGTTTTAAATGTCCCAGAATTCTGCAGTGTGTCGTGAAGCGTGTGTGTTTGGTCTGTCACAGATGTAGGAAGATCAATTAACAGAGACCTGAAATGACTTTGTTCTGATTTCTCACCGTCCCTGTATACCAGCTAGGTGATGTTTAGTGTGCCCTTAAAGTATACACTGTTTTGGTGATGGGAAAGCATACACATTTGAGTATGCATGCAGTGGGTAACTGAAGTGATTGTTGTTGCTACGGCACAAATTAAAACACGACTCCCTGCATTTCAGATGCTCTTTATTATGTGCTTTAACTGTGTGCTTTCATTCAATTACTTCATTTTGTTTCATTTTATCTGTGCAGAGTCGCACTTTGCAATGGATTGTGGGTAATATCAGCCATTAGTTCATGGATCTGCACGGACCCTTCATAAGCTACTTTGATTTGAAAAACACTCATTTTCTTTTTGAATACTGTATAGGATCGTGTGAGTTGGGACACAGGCTGATTGTTGTAGAATAAAACCACCCGCGTAATCGGGAAGAGATGCGAACTGACCAATCACAGCTAAGTTTGTTCTTAGCTCCCATTTAGGGGCGGGGTTTTCTACTACAGATGGTAACCACAAAATGAAGCCGCTGATGTGAATGAGTCAAGACTCACTGCTAAGAATGTAGTGAGCAGTGAACACTGTGTAGGGACCCTGTGAATCAGATGCTTGTGAAACTGCATTTCATTCTTTGGAACATCATGTTAGAAGCACATGATTGATATGAGAACATGATAAGAGATGTCTCCATTTCATCTCATTTCTGTGTTGACGTTGAGATATTATTTGTGATTCGTCTTTTCCACGTGAATTGACTTGAGTGATGTGTGTTATGTGTTTCTGGTCTTCTACAGAAACAAAGAGTTGCTCAAGACCTTCTTTAAAGAAGCTCAAGTCTCTGTGCTCTTATCTCCTATCAGAAGAACTCTGATCAACTACAGAACACAACTTAGGCAAATGTCAGCACTGTGTGAACTTTAATGTGAAAAATGTAGTCAATCTCACATCTACAATGTCACCATACTGATACGATCCCTAATAAAAATGTCCACCTGATCGAGAAATTCGCACGAAGAGCTCGCCACCTACTGTTTGACGGGTCCAGACACGTGAAGGTGCTCGTAAAGAGATGTTTTTCGTGATGCTCACGCGAAAATAAAGAAACTTTTCCAGCGGGTAATAAAGAGCGTGGAACGTGATTGTTCGTGTTAAGTGTGACCACAGCATTACACAATAATATGATGCCATTCAATTTGTGATTGTATTAATAATGTAATAAAATCAGTCTGTGTAATATAAAGTTGTGTGTGTGTGCGCTTGTGTGTAAGAAACACTTCAGAATGCAAATGTGATGATGTTGCTGAATTGATAAGAATCTGTGTGCTATCAGCAGCTGAGCCTGAACATGCACACACACACACACACACACACACACACACACACACGTGACGGTTATTGCATGATTCTCAAGTATCTCTTGTTAAACAGCTGTGCAGATGACACTGTTGCTCATATCTTTATGTAAATAACTCTGTAATTTATGATAACAGTAAACCAGCAGTCGCACAATCACTGAACACTTAAAATATCTTAGTTTTAAATTAAATCACATCACCTGTTTCTTGACACGATTTACACAGTAAACTCATGCAGATGCACATTATATATGAATACATATACACAGACAAGCACACACACGCAAACACACACACACACACACACACACACACACAAACACACACGGACACAAACACACGCAGACACACTCATAAAAACACGCAAACACACACACTCACACGCAGATGCAGACACACACACACAAACACACACGCAGACACACAAACACATGCAGACACACGCACACACACACACACGCAGACACACACACACAAACACACGCAGACACACACACGCAAACACACACAAACACACGCAGACGCAGACACACAAACACACGCAGACACACACACACACAAACAAACACACGCAGACACACTCATAAACACACAAAAACACACACACACACAAACACATGCAGACACACTCATAAACACACGCAAACACACACACACACACGCAGACACACAAACACATGCAGACACACGCACACACACACACACGCAGACACACACACACAAACACACGCAGACACACACACGCAAACACACGCAAACACACACAAACACACGCAGACACACACACACACAAACAAACACACGCAGAAACACTCATAAACACACAAAAACACACACACACACACAAACACATGCAGACACACTCATAAACACACGCAAACACACACACACACACACACGCAGACGCACTCATAAACACACGCAAACACACACACACACAAACACACGCAGACACACACACAAACACACGCAGACACACAAACACACGCAGACACACACAAACACACGCAGACATACAAACACACGCAGACACACACACAAACACATGCACACAGACGCACACACAATGGTTTCCATGTTTAGACATCCATTGTTTTTATATTAGGCGTATGATATATTCTATCCCATAACCCAACACCTTATATCACACAAACCTTTCTGCACTCTTATATGTTCAATAAATATCATTCTGTATGATTTATAAGCGGTTTCCCTCATGGTGACCTAAAATTGTCCCCACAAGATCAAAATCTACTGGTATTGCTCTTTGTGGGGACATTAGGTCCTCACACAGTGATGAATCCGTGTACGCACTCACACACAGCATGTTATTTGTTATGGATCATGCAGGAAATGTTTCTGCCCGTGTCAATTCTGTCAGTTCACTGGATTGTAAGGTCTATAACACATATATCAAAGTGATCTCATTATTTCTTATGTGGATTTCACAATTCGGATTGATTTTAATACTTGATAAAGTTTAAAGTGATAGTTAAATGATTGAATCATTTATTCATAAAGGTTTAGAACCACGCGTGAGTGAATAAATCCTGATGGCTTTTTTATTTTTTGGTGAACTGTTTCTTTAAGAGCAGTCGTTGTAAATAATGCACGTAATGCTTGCAGGTCTGGTGTGTTGAAGCAGCTCTTAAAGGTCATGTTGGGCTCCAGGGAAAAGAGGCCCGGCCATAAATATTTTGTCACAGACCCTGTGAAGCCCTGCCACATATACAGAACATCTGTGAAACATGTGCCACACAAATCTTCCAAAGAAACGTTTTATGCGCTCAATAATGATTTCTATTAATTATACGCGTTTATTTCTTCTTTTTTGGGGAGAATTATTTGACGCTCTCTTTGTGTCTCGAATTTGGAAAGTATCTGACATGAACTGTCAGTCTGACACTGCTGGTGAAATTTACTCCAGTAAACGTTCCAAGAAATCCCTATAAGGAGAAGAAGCATGAAAACATCGGTGCCTGTCGGAGTCTGGGTCTGATTTCACAATTCACAGGGGGAGGGATGAGAGGGCACAATACTCGCCACTGCCAAAATGTCTTTTTAAGATGCCAAAAATTCTCCAGTGCTTGTCCCTGCGTGTTCCCAAAATCTGAAACTATTGTGAGCATAAAATATTCATGTGTCCTGTGTAAAATACCAGACACGTATGAAGAAACGTCTGTTATAAAGTCAGAAGTGTCTGAGCCATGATGAGTTTTAAAGGGCTTTCAGATTCATTAATGGTTGAGATGAGGAGTAATAAATCTGTGCTGGAGAATGTTTTTCAATGTCTGTGGAGAACATGAATGAGGATTAACACGACTGGGTCGGAGGTGATGTGTGATCACTAGTTCTCAAGATTTATTCTGCCAGTCTCGCTTTATTTTGAAAGGACATTTCTAGACTCTTTATATCAAGTTTTTGTATTAAGATGCTTTACTGTGTTTATTGTGTTTGGTCAAAAGCATTTTTCATAAAACAAGCAATATACTGTAAACAAACAAACAAACGGTAACACTTCACATTAATGTATCCTTTATGAAGCATTTATAAATGTGTTCATTATTGAATAATAAGTCATTTACAAATGCATTATAAAGCAGTTATAACTGCATTAATAAAGGGGGATTCTAACGAAATACCTGGCAAATAATGAGCAGGTATAAGAAAAACAACTAAACGCCCGACAGTGTTCAGTCTGACAGACTATATAGCAAACAGCATCAAGATAATAATCAATCTGCTTTAGAGTCAAATAATAGATGAATAAATACATGTATTAAGCATTTATAACATGTGAGTTAAACACGGCTCACTTTTTGGCAGGTATTTCATTAGAATCCCTCTTTTTATTCATGCATTTATACCTGCTTCATAATGCATTTGTTAATGACGTATTAATCATTAATGAGCACATTTATAAATGCTTTATAAAGGATACCTTAATGTAAAGTGTTACCAAACAAACATTAAGGTGGTACTGTGTTAAAAAAACGCTCACTTTTCCTTTCTGTCACTTTCTGTCTTTGTCGCTCTCTCTTACAGGGAGATTTGACCTGGAAGAGAACATCTGGACATAATTTCCATTTGCAGTCAGTTTCTATTCAGAGTTTGTCTGAATTGGAGAGGGTTCGACTGCAGGAGGTCGCTCTGGTCCGACTGTTAAAAGATTTAGATTTGGGATGCCAGATCACCATCCCCAAAGGTACATAAACATGAATGCGCACACGCTCTCACACACACGCGCACAAACACACACAGACACATCAAATTAATTATGTGATGCATTCAGATCTGCAAATGTCTTGTGTTACAGACACTTTATCAAAGTTTTCTGTTGTGTTTATGGCTGCATTTCATGAGCCCAGAATGGAAAGAAATGAAAAGAAATTGTGTTTAAATAGCAAATGGAAAACTCAACGATAGTGTTTTCACTACTTTCAACGAAATAAACTAAAATATTGAGAGATTCTGATGAAGGCAGTCAAAAGGGAGAAGAATGTCAAATTTACCCTGACTTTCATAGATGCTGTATAAGACACACCCTCGCATTAGCATTAACTACTTTTGTAATTTGATGTAACAGTAATATAATACAAACTATAGTGTTATAAACGTACGTACATTTAATTATGTTATAAAATTATTTAAAAAACCGGAGGGTTTAGGCAAGGCAAGGCAAGACAACTTTATTTATAGAGCACATTTCATACACTGGTGCAATTCAAAGTGCCTTTCATAAAATGATTGACAAAGATAAATAAGAATGAAATAAATGATTTAAGATCATAAATACAACTTTAGATTTTAAGAAACAATAAAACGGCAATAAAAATGGATTAAAAGTGTATATATGTATGCGAGTGTATATATAAAGAAGAAGAATAAATAGAAGTGCAGTTGATGTAAACCAGCACACTGCTCAGGGTGTAAATGCACAGCTAAACAAGAGTTTTTTTTTAATCTGCATGAACTAGTTTCTCTAACTCTTGTTATGAGACAAAACAACTGATTCTGGCTATGTTTCTGAGATGGTAGTACGCTGATTTGCTTATTGCTTTGACATGACTGCTGAAACTAAGGTCAGACTCTAAAATGTAACCAAGATTTTTTACTTTACTTTGTGTATTTAGACCTCTTAAGTCAAGGTATATGTTTACATGGTTAGTTTCATCCTTTTTACCAAATATAATGACTTCAGTTTTGTCTTTATTTAACCGAAAGAAGTTTTGACACATCCAGCTGTTAATTTCATCAATGCACTGGCAAAGAGAGGCAATAGGCCTGTAGTCATTGGGTGAGAGGGCTATAGGTCGATCTGAGTGTCATCTGTATAGCTGTGATAAGTAATTTGGTACTAATTATTTGGCCAAGTGGGAGCATATACAAATGAAGAGGAGCGGGGCAAGAATTGAGCCCTGTGGAACACCACAAGTGTCCGGTCAGATTTATGGTTGCCTATGTTCACATAGTAACCTCTCCCCTTAAGGTATGACCTGAACTATTTAAGGATCAACCCAGAAAGCCCTACCCCATTTTCCAGCCTATGTAGGAGTATGGTGTGATCTACCAATTGTTGAGTGAAATGTAAACAATGAAAACATAAATTTGGGAAAAGGTACCAGCGATCACTTTGAGTTCGTGAAACAATAAAAGACACTGAATATCTCTTCATTAAGTTTCACTGTGTACCGCACACGACATCATTCAGTATGAAAATCACAAAGACAGACATTGCACATGTCATATGAATTGCCCGGTAAGCACTGGTTTAAAAACAAGTGAAGACAAAGTTGAAAGTGTCTGAACATTGCACCGCCGCTTACAACACTTGGCGGACATTCATAGCTTCAGAGAGCTCAATGCATTGATGAGAGTCATGTGAAGATCTGCTGAAATACCTCCACACATCTCAAGCATCACCACTGCAGATGTCATGTTCATCATACTGTACATCTCACACAAACAAACATCAAACGTGTTTCCATCAGGTCCTCACAGGAAAAACCCAAATCTCTCTTTAAAGCACATCCATCTGTATTGTCATCCATATGCTATATATTCTGAAGTTTACCATATACATTTAGGCTGTAATGTAAGCATTCCTAACAAGTCACTAAAAGGTCAAATCTCTCTGTCTTCTTTTGTATGTTTGCTTGTGTTCTTTGTATAATCGTCTGTGTTCTTCACGTGTAGATTGTCAGAAGCGTAAGAAATCACTCCGGAGAAAACTGGATTCCTTATCAAAGGAAAAGAAAGACAGAGGTATTTATTTCTTCTGTATAAACATCACATTATCGCTTGATCTGAACAGTGTAGTCTTGAGTCCATGAATAAACTGAGTCCATGAGTATTTGGGATGTTTTTGCTTCAGCGGTCCATGAAGAAAAGCAGATGATCATGTTATTCCGGCATGATTTAAGAATGTCCCACTGAGTATCATGCGTGTTTCTATGGAAACCTTGAAATCTGACCTTTGTAACGCACTGAAAAAATGATTATGTGCCTTAGTAGGTTTTATGAAAAGAAATGATTAAAACATACTTAGATATAGAATGATATTCCGGTTTTTAACAAAACAAATTGAGTTAAAAAATCTTGGGAGTAAAATCTACTAATATTGGTTGTCAAGATTTTAAAGCGGCCCTAACTCAGATAGTTTCTGTAAACTCATGTTTATCTTGAGTACTTACAGAATAGTATCGTGCCCTTCAAATATCCGCAGAGTTTTTAGTTTGATCACATTTATAAAAGACAGATACAGCTGTACGATTATTTCTGAAAACATGCGATGCGTGTGCGAACTAAAGCTTGTGTGCACACATTGCCAAGAAAAGTTTCACTTACCGCGTGCGGTTCATGTCCAGAGTCTTTTAGCGCTGGGACCGCCGCTCCATCTATCAGTTTCAAACCATCTCCAAATCCAGCATTATATCCACCGTTTATATAACATTCATCACCTAAATGCAGCGAACAAACAACACAGCTGAACTTCACAAACATAAGTGTTCTCTCTCTCTGTCTCTCTCCTGCAAACAAGTGAAAGGGACTTGTGCGCATGCTCCTTGGTTGATGCGTCGGCGTGCCGAGTGTTTTCTGGGAGAATTGTCCAATAAGGGACAAAGAAAAGTTGTCACGTAACAATTTTTCATGTTCGAAAAAAACTTTACAAGACCTGTATGAACACTGGAGGAGTGTAACGAGCACAGAAATACTACGTCATACGTACAACTCGTGTTTTGACAAGTTGACCATGTTATGCATGAGCAGACAGCAGGTTTAACATTGTTGGAAGTCAGAATGCATGACACACCGTTGCACCACACCTTTAATTCTTTTGGTTGAGTAATTTGAATTGAACATATAATTAAGTACACTCAATTCTATTATGGTAAACCAATTTAAATTGGTAAATTAAGTTGACTTATTTATTTAGTTAATAAGTAGAATATACTTGATTCTGGTAAGTATGTTGTGCTTGAATTATAGCAGCACATTTGACTTAAAAACGATTCATGCAAATTGGTTTTGTTAAGTAAATTCTACAAAGATTTTTTTCAGTGTGGAGTCGACGTGCTTATTTCATTTGAGACCTGGGCTAAAAAACATTAAATATGTTTATTCACTGATTTGTTGTTTGACCTCATGACAGTATACAGTACAGTGCTATTACCCAGAATGCACCTCTCTGTCTCTCTCTCCCCCCGACTGATCGGAAGAGCACGTCTCCCTCATATGCAGTAATGTGTGCAGGAATGTAGACTCCTGCTGCGCTCCGACTGCCGCAAGAAATAACAAAAACAATCCCAGACGCTCATGTTTCACACCACAGCTCCCAGCATGATGAACCGCTCATGTCAACCATCACCATGACAACATGTTTACCTTTCATTTTCGGTGATTAAATGCATATGAAATTAAACGGATATAAGTAATAAAATCTGTGTTGATATGTATGTATTTGTTCAGGCTGAATTATGTTTATTTGAATGTCAGTTTCACAAATGTTAAATGTGTAACGAACGCAGATGAATCATTTTAATAATGAAGCACGTGTTTATTTAGTTCTCTGTCTCTCTGTGTCTCAGAGTCAGAGCCCCAGGCGTTTGGCGTGCCGCTCTCACAGGTGATTTTTAATGACCGGCGTCTGAAACAGCTTCATGAGGGTCAGCGGTGTCCTGCGGGTCGACCGCCGTCTCTCTGGCATCTGGCCGGACGGAGATCCAATAACAAAGAGCTTTCTAGTAGTAACTCCTCCCTCAGCTCCGCCTCTGAGACGCCCAATGAGTCCAGCTCACCCGGCACACCCGAGACAGCCCTGCGCTCGCAGAGACGGGTACAGTATCATCTCTCACTCATGGGGCCATCTCTGTTTTAAAAATGTCTTTAAGTACTTATCTTTAGATGTGTTAAAGTAAAAAACAAACATTAATTGAGATTATCCAGCAATATTTGACTTTTAAAGGGGTCATATAACACGGCTAAAACAAATATTATCGTTTGTGTTAGATATTCACGCCATATGACCCATTTTATGCATTTGTTTGCAGTAAGAGTACGATGTGATGTGTGTGTTTTATAGGGTGGGATGTCTGTGGACTGCATCACTGATCTGGATGACGGTCAGACGTGTCTCCTGGAGGCTCTTCAGTTGTCCATGCCGGTGGATTCAGCCAGCGAGAAGAAGACGAGCGATAAGAAATTGAGTTTAAATCCGCTCTGCAGACAGGTGCCACGTGTTCTGGACAGCTGCTGTCAACACCTGGAGAGATACGGTCAGTAAACCGATTTACTGACAGATAAAATCATGAATCTGTTCAATGAGCACGAGGATGATGTGACTTTCTTGCCGTCCAGGTCTGCAGACGGTCGGCATTTTCCGTGTTGGAAGCTCCAAGAAGAGAGTGAGACAGGTAAGGAGCGACAGTGCGTCACGTTCATTTGAGAGACACTTTTATCCAAAATGGCTTAAAAATAAAGGTCCTTAAAAAAGGTTCTTCAGAACGATGCCTTAGAGCAGGGCTAGTCAACTAGTGGGCCAAATGCGGCCCGCCTATCATCTTTACCTGGCCCGCCTTAACATTTCAATTAAGTGGAGCGACTTTAAGAACTGTGCTTTAAGAAAGGCACGAGAAGATGTTGTTTTTATTACAGCATTTATAAAGTATGACAATATTAAAAGCTATATTTACAAATGCGATTGGAATGCACCCAAAAATGTGATAATAGTTCAGTTACTTGCACAGATCAATTGATTCACTTTACTAAACGCAAATTTAAAGTCCCTGTGAACTGGACGTTTCGATCGTTTTTACTTCTGTATTCTGACACATTTCCGGGTGAAAAGGAATTTTATAGGAGAAAATGACTGGGCTTGGCTTGAGTTTTTCACTACAAATTGATTGGATGTGTAAAAACAGCTGTTGCTTTGATTTTGAAATGGCACTGGTAGCAGACTCACAGTTGGAGGGGAGGAGTTAACGGATGCTCCGCCCAGGCCGTCTAACATACCTCATTTGAGACGGATAGTCATTACAGGTCGGAAGTACATTTTCAGATTTGAATTGAAGATTATGATGGTACATACATTTTTTAAAAGAAAATGACCCACATTGATAAACTATTTACTATAAACGCTGCAATAGTTAATGAAAACATAAGAATACATTTTTTTTATTTCACTGGGACTTTAACGTCACAAGCAGTAGGGATTACTTTTGTGCTTAATGTATTAGTGTTTGTGACTTTCATTAATTCAACCAAATATCTTATTGAAAAAACAAGTGGATGTACTGTGGGTGAGTCAATTTAACAGCAATTTCATTCTGGCTAAACTAAAGCATACAGGAATATAAAAACAACTTAAAAGACAATATCCCTTTTAAAGAAATATCATGAAAAGGCAAAAAATTTGATGCAATATTTGGGTGCATGTTTTAATATTTGAGCAATAAGTAACAGCAACAAAAAAACTGCATAAAAGTAAATAATTGAAGGAATAAAAAAATATTTAAAAAACCAACGTATTTATACTTTTGGATTCTGGACCCCAAAGAAAAGTACTAGAAGACCTCGCCATAGAGGAAACATTGTGGCTTCCATAAAGAACCGTTCAGTCAAAGGTGGCCCACATTTGTTCAGGTGGAACCATTAAGACGCAAAAAGGTTCTTCTATGGCATCATGAAGCACCTTTATTGACTGTAGTTCACCCAAAAATGAACATTCTGTCATCATTTACTCATGTCATTTCAAACCTGTATGACCAGTTAACGACAAAATATCTTCTTTTATGTTCTGCTGAAAAAAGAAAGTCATACAGATTTGAAAAGACAAAAAAGTGTGTAAAGGATGACAGAATTTTCACTTTAACAGTGGATTGAAGTCAATCAATCCCATGAATCTTTGCATATCTAGTGATGTCCTCCACCAGTTAAGATTTTGAGAAACTTCTTTAAGAATCTTTGAGAATCTTTAACTATATAACATACATGAATGTTACCCAAACTCCATCTCATTTCTTCCCCTCTTTCGTGTAAGTAAAATAATGTAATAATTCATCTTTTGTTATATTCAAAGCCATAGTGAGCTATAATTGAGTTGCTGTGTGTGTTTCAGCTGCGCGAGGAGTTTGATGAAGGTGTGGATGTGCATCTGGATCAGCAGCACAGCGTTCATGATGTGGCGGCTCTGTTGAAGGAGTTTCTGCGAGATCTTCCCGATCCTCTGCTCACCAGAGAGCTTTATTCTGCTTTCATCAACTGTGCATGTGAGGACCATCCGTCTGTTTCGTTATCGTCACATACAGAACGTCTATAAATCTGTGTGTCTGGTGTTTGTGCAGCTCTGAACGGGACCGAGCGACACGCTACCCTGCAGTTACTCATCTGTCTGCTTCCTGCCTGCAGCAGCGACACGCTGCAGTGTTTACTTCACTTCCTGTCTAAGGTGGCCAATCACGCGGAAGATTCCCAGGACGGTGACGGACACAAGGTGAGTTCAGCAGATTGATTTTGGTGACAAGAAATGAAGCAACTTTGTGAAAATCAAGATGATTTGAATTCCCTTTTATTAGCTCATTGTGTTTTTGAAATAGCGTGTCATTAGATTGGTTTCTGTGAGCGCTGCGACAGATGTTTAAAGAGCGTCGTGTAAACATTGAAGTGAATGTGTATCTGTCATCAGCAGTGATGTCAGCGGAGTTGAGCGACACACAGATGTCACCTCATACAAGAGTTATTCTGTGCTCACAAAACTCACAAACACTTCATCCAACACAAACACACAACAACATTCTTTTCTTTTCATGCTGTTGTTTGTGTTTTTCTCGTATAAGGCGACAGAAACTCAAGATGAGACTGAATTCACTCAATACCACACTTTTGGCTTTTTTGTCAATAAGAGTTTAATAAATATGAACTCGGTCAATACAACAAGAAGCTGCTTTATAAAATGTTTTAATATATAATTACATTTTTATTCTTACTTTTCTTTCAACAAATTCTGTGGATTTTCAACTTAATTCATTAAACTACATTCAAGCTGCATTATACTTTGTGAAATTCATGTTTTTTTTTCATACCCCACGTTTTTAAGAAAACAAGACTTGATCTTGATTTCAGAATGTTTAGATATTTGTATTGAAAAGACACAGCGCATACGACATTTAAAAAACATATTGTGTTTACAGCATGTGTCTGTTTGCATATTTGTATGTCTTATTCATAAAAAGGAAATTCATGTATATGTTCTGTCTTTATGTGGTTGAATCTTCAGTTCGTGATTCAGTAAAACGGAGAAGACTTGAAATACAGCACTTGCCTTGTGATGCCTTTGGTGAATTGACTTTAATGTTGTGTAATAATTGTATGTGTTTGTAATGTGTCTTCATCAGGTCATTGGCAATAAGATGACATCACTGAACCTGGCCACTATATTTGGTCCGAACCTTCTTCACAAGCAGAAGATGTGTGAGAAAGAGTTCAGTCTTCAGAGTTCTGCTCGTGTTGAAGACAGCGCCGCCATCATCACTGTTGTCCAACACATGATCGACTCGCATGAAACATTATTCATGGTACGACACGTCTCCTTTACAGTATATAACACACCGAAGCCCTCCGTTAAATCAACGCTTCATCTGATGTGTATATATGACAGTGTGATGATGCTGAAGGCTCATTTGTCCAGTCTGCGTGCAAATTCAGAAATATAACTGATGTCATTTAGACCGTTGAAGAAACAGCAAATATTCTCGCTGGGATATAAACATGGCGTGCTGTTTGGTTTTACACATGTTATCGTTGAAAGAAGATAAAGTGTCGTACATTGGTTTTCCCTGAGGTCTACTTGTTATGTCATGCTGGGTTCACACCAAACGCCAACAATTTTATTACTCACGGGAAGAGTTCGTTATTTTCTCGTGAGTGACGCGATCTGACAAATATTGTCAACCTTCACGGAAGACAAGATTAACACCCGATTCGCATCATCCGCACCGCCGGCCGCGAGTTTGCGTCTATACACGTCTTTGCATTGACTTTGTATGTGATCTACTCGTGCTAAACGCTTAATTCGCGTTTGGTGGTAACCAGTGTTTTTGACATTGTTTTTTAAAGTCAATGAGATATCAAGTAACGTGTTTTCTATTCATTTGACTCTCGCTAAGTCACTCGTCTGAAATGCCGTTGTGGGATTTTCCAGCTTTTACATTAAAAGAGTTTTTACATTAATGTTGTACATTTCAAACAGGTTTTATTTATCACATTCTATGTAAAGTGTTTTTTGGGAGGCGGCAGCACCTCAGATTTCTCATTCATTCATTCATTCATTCATTCATTCATTCATTCATTCATTCATTCATTCATTCATCTGTTTTCTGTAGATTTCTGCTGAGCTGCAGACTGAAGTTCTTCAGAGTTTGTTGGACACAGACAGCGATGTGGTGGATTATCTGCTGAGAAGAAAAACACCACAGAGTGAGTAAGTGATCCACAGTCAGAACTCCACACAGATCACATCTCATTGCAAATCTGATCCCTTTAAAGGGATACTTCACCAAAAAGACAATTCTGTCATCATTTACTCACTTTGAGATGTTCCAAGTCATAACGATTCACCGTGAGCCAGTTGAAGATCCATTATAAAATGTGGCAATTCAAGCCGGTTGAGATGTTATTTGAATCGCTGTACATGTTTTAAACAGCAGGGGCGCTGTTTTCTCTGCAGACTTGATGTAAACAAATCCTAGAAAAGCACAGACAAAGTCTTGGTTTGTTTATATTAAAGAGACTATAGTATTTTTTATAGTAGTATTTTTTTTAATTGCAGTTTAGTTTTGTCATTTGACATCAGATATACTTTTATTTCACAAAGAAATCATGCAAAATGCAGCATTTGTTAAATAATCATTTCTAATTCGTCTCAACTCATTTTGTAAAAATAAGCTGTGAATAAATCGTATCGTGAGATCAGTATCGTGCATCGCATCGTGAGCTTCCAAATGTCTTTCTCTTTGTTCAACCAAACAAAGACATTTCTGCAGGTTTGGAACAACCAGAGCGTGTGTATTTTGGGATGAAGTGTCCCTTGAACGTGGTTCTAAATCACATTTGCTTGTGTGTGTCTACTGTAAAACAAAGACTAAAGCATCAATGATACAGTCATTTCACACAGTCATTTTGCTACTGCTGAATTCTCACCATAGTTACGTTTTATTCATATTCATATTTAAATTTTGCTTTTATTTTTAGACTTTTTGTGTTCATTTTAGTTAAAGTTTTAGCAATTCTGCTGTATGCTTGTGTCATTTTATAATTGATTTCTTATGTACATATACATTTTTATTTTAGTTTAATTAGTTAATTATTATAATTTTCGTGCTTAAAACTTTGAATAGTTTATGTTTGAGGCAACATTTAAAAAAAATATTTAGTTTTTCCAATAATGTTTAAGTCAATATTTGATTTGATTTTAAAGAACAGGAAGGTTTTCAAAATGTTAAATGTTCTCACAGATTCTCACATCATGTTCATTGTTAGTAAACATTGGTTTGACGTTGCTTAAGCTGGATCAGGAATCCCAGAATATTCACTGTGTTGTGTATATCAGCATTTCCAGACCCTCCAGTGGAGAGATCTCTCCGTATGAAAACAACTCTCCTACTGACTCAGAGTGCATGTGTCCATCCATCCAAAGCCATCAAAACATCCCAGTCAGCCTAGACGCTCTCACCAGGAACATCACGCAGAATTCACAAGACCGCAACGGTGGGTTTATCTCCCCATGAGGAGAAGTCACATGACTATAAACACTCGAGAATACTGACTTTCATTTGGTTTTCACACTGCATTCTGGGATGCATGCAGCGATCTCTTGAATTCTGGATTTTGCGTATGCTGCCCATGTGGTCGGCGCTGTAGTTCTTGGATCAGTTTGTGATGTCTATGTTTTGTGTTCAGGGCAAACGCTTCATGAGAAGGCCAGAGTCTGGAGAAGTCGACACGCTGCTCTTCTGTCAGGAGCTCATGACAAACTACTCACAGGTACACGACTACTTTACGTGTCAGTCAGCGCGTTTATCAGACAGACTGATCTGAAATCCGACGTGTTTTTGTCTCTCAGGCTCTGATGGAAACCTGTACAAACGTGTCTACTCCGAGTCGGACTGTTTGAACTACAGCAACACAAAGCAGTCGTGTGCAGACAGCAGACCACTGCGCAGTCACGGTCCAATCACATCTGGCTGCCGGACGACACTGCACCAATCAGAGGAGGCCGTATCACCTCCTGTTAGCCCCTTTTTTTCGAACAAAGAAGAGGAACTTCCTGTTGCCTGTGTGACGTTTGCCGGGTCTGTAGAGCCTCGCCGTGTCACTTCCTGTCACGACAGACAGGAGGCGGAGTCAGACGTCACCGTGACAACGAAGAGTACAACAGGAGATGAACGAGCGGCCTGGCCAACAGACAGATGGTTAATATGGCAGCTGTTATCATCAGACGGCGTGGACACATTACCAGAGACCATCGTGTAAATAAAACAGCATGAAGAATTCCGATTGTTTTAGATTTGTGTCAGTTCAGTGTGTGAAAATGAGTCGATGTAGAATGATGTAGAATGACAGGAAGTGGAGTTCACTGACAGTGTTTTCATCAGTCCAGCCCTAATCCTATTTCAACACAAATGGTTACATCTTTAATTTGACAGAATTTACTACAGAAATGCATTTCTTAGTCTTTTTGTTTTAAAGTACAAATACCTAAACGTTGAAAAATCAAGATGCATTTCCTTGAGGAGCAAAATGACTAAAAGATATGAAGTCTTATTTAAAAATAATACCAATAAAAAAGAGTTTACGCTAATAAAACAGGATCGTTTTTACGCAGTTTGCAAATATACCTTTCTTGTTTTAAATAGCTAAGTTTAGATTTCTTTTTCCAGAGAACATAAGTAAATATTTTGTCATTTTGCTTCTCATGTACTGTAAATGTATGATGCTTTAAGAATGTTTAGAAATTTGTTCTGGAAAGCAAGACAGAAAAATTATGATTTATTT
Source organism: Barbatula barbatula (assembly GCF_947034865.1). Taxonomy (NCBI): domain Eukaryota; kingdom Metazoa; phylum Chordata; class Actinopteri; order Cypriniformes; family Nemacheilidae; genus Barbatula; species Barbatula barbatula. The sequence goes on from NC_136772.1 coordinate 650,212, forward strand.
TCCTGTGTGTGCCTATTTTTTCCATGCATAGTGTTTTTTATATATATTTTATCTTTTAACAGTAGAGTTTCTTTACAGCAGGTGCATGTCCGAGTTTCGTACAGTTTACTTGTTTTCTTGCAATCCTGCTTCATTCAGGTCCAGTTGATTTATTTTTCCATTGATCATCAACCAAATAAACGTTGTTTTTTTATATACTATAACCTCAAAAACACTATACTTATCTATATTGTAGGTTACTTGCTTTTTTTATGTGCCAAAAATTCTAAATGTATGGATGCCAAACGTCCATGCCCATTGGTCGATAAAATGAATCCGTTACATTCACTATATATAATACATACATACAAATGTCTATAGGTGGCATTTATAAGATAAAAATGGTCTATTATTGTGTATTACCCCAAAAGTAATTATTTTAATTTCTTCATTTTATTTCTTTAATTCTGTTTTATACTACTCTGCACAAAAATCCTGTGGCATAGAACTTCAGTTTTCTAAAGATGCTTCAAGTTATGACCTATCAGTATATGAAGCAGAACAAAAGATTATAAAACTTGTGTCGTGATTTGTCGATTCCTGACAGACAAATGCATTGCAGCATCACATTTAATTATTTATTCTTGTTATTTATTAAATTAGCCACTATAGTATTTTACCACTGTTTGTAATGTTTATTTGGTAATGTGGGTTTGTCCAGAATCAGCCATATTCAGAATGTAAGCTAATGCTTTAATAATGCATAGGAAAGGGTTGTTCATTATTCAGCATTATTCAGTCCTCAATCATGTTTTCTATAGTGCACATTCAGAGACTTTATACAGTACGGATCAACGTCGTGCATTACCAAGATGTTCACATTTAAGAGATCTTTTATCACTCTATATAGTATTCTTTTTTGGGGGGATTCTGTACAAAAGTTTGTAGTCTTGCGGTACTTTGTTACTCGTCCAGCAAAAACATTGAAAGGATTGAGAACTTTCAGACACTTTATAAACACATGGAAGCTTTTCTTTTGATGTTATTCTACATTATTCTGACTGTCATAACCTTTATTTTTTGTTTGGTGCATATTATAAACTTCTTTGATTGTGTATTATCACAGAAATATCTCAGAGGTAACACAGAATAAAAGGGAGATGAATGTCGTTTGTTGCATGATATCAAAGACTTGTCTCCATCAATGACCAGTTGTTGTGGTTTCTGGGAAGTCCAGAGATCCGCTCCAGACAGGACGTTTAGATATTACGCTTGTTGACACACAGATGTAATGAGGTGGTAAAGGTGAAGCTCTTTGGTTATGCTTGAGTTTTGTCCGACACATTTTATACACTTCACAGGGTCAGTGTCATACCGTATATTTTGTCATTTAGGATCGTAGCTTTGTTTGACATTTTTTACAAATTTGAAAAACATTTTTCCCTGACTTCTGAATCAATATTTTTCCGTGTGTTTGTCTGTCCCTTTAAGTAAATGACCTCATTTCAAAGCTCCTAATGTTTTTCCGCCTCTTCTGGATTGTGTGCCGGTCAGATGATGAAGGTTTTATGAAGCTCCAGTTAATTAAAACCTATTTCTATCCATAGTGTCAGTTTAACACATGTTCTTTAAAGTGTGTGTGATATTTGTTTTAAATACTGGATTATTGTGATTATTGGATCATTAACCACAACGTCCACTTTATCACTTATAACAGTACACAAATAGCTAATTTTACCTAAATCTACATCTGTAAAAACAGAATTTCTCTCCACAGTAAATAAAACAGGTCCACTAGTTTAACAATATTTTGAGATTTGAACTGGATGAAACTAATCTTGAGTTACTTCATGTTATTTACCACTAGGGGGCGCGAGAGTGACGCTCGAACCAGAATAATGTCAAATCTCCACAGATGTTAAACAATGAATCCAGCAATTCAACACAACAGAAAGACTGAATTATTATACGGAAAACAGTTTTTTTGGAAATAGCATCTTCATTCAGATCTGATTAATTATATGGCAACATAATTATGGGGTATGATTGACTCAATTATGGGTAAAATATTGCGGTCCAGTGCAGTGTGGGATTCCCAAGGTCACAGTAAACCTGGAAATACCAAAGAATTTCAGTGTTAAATTACATTAGTCAAAAGGTGTAAATACTGATGTGATTAGTCATATTTGTTATCAAGGAACAGTTCACCAAACACATTTATAAAACTATATATATAGTCTTTAATGTCTGTGTTGGGTGCTTTTTTTGTCACTGGTCCCCCTCAAGCACAGGTTCATCCACATGTCAGGAGAAATAAACTGCTGGTGGGTTTGAAATGACACAATACAAGCAGAATGATATTTCTGACCGAGCTGTTCATCAGAGAAACCTCAAAGACTGACATCTGGTTGTTGTCACAACATGCTCCGATCTTGCTGAAACAAGCCAGTTTCCTCTCCAGCATATAACATATGAGCCAAATCTGCAGCACATCTGTCGACGATGCGTTACACAGAGTCATGTAAAGTGTTTCTAAAGTTGTTTTCTTTAATAGGTTTTAAGTTCATATTGTGGAAAACAGGAATGTCTTAGACCAATGTAACAACAAATGAAGAGTTTGGTTCCAAAATGAGATCATTCAAACGTCATGTGTTTTTATGGTGCATTCCAATTCAATTCCAATTTTTTTCATTTAAGCCACAATAACAAATTATTTCTTAAACAGTTATCTCATAAACTCCTCAAGAGATTGGGTCCAAAATGAGATAACTCAGTTTTTCATATTTTTCCCAAATCATGTTTTTTTACTGTGCATTACAATTCATCAAACTGCAGTTTATTGGTTTTGATTTAAACCACAATAACAAAAAATACAGCTAACTAACAAAATAAAACACATATGTTAAAACATGACTTTTTAAAATTCTCATATTGCAACCAAACTCTTCATTTGCAACCTTTATACAATTCTGTGGCATCGTTGCCGTGGAAACGGACGGTGATGCTGTGGTCAAGTCATGACGCCGATGTTTCACATTGAATTGAATTGATTGGCAGACTTCATTTACATTGTATATGTTTTTCCTCTATATAATCATATACATATGCACCCGAGCGTGCGTCGTATATAAGTGTCCCTCTCGTAAAAACAAACTTCTCAGGTGGACCTTTAAAAGCGGAACCACAGGTGTGACGGGGATCATGTAAATCCAAAACAGGTATGCATAAATAGTGGTCATTAGTGAGTGATCGTATACTATACTATTGACCTATTGGATTATTTATTTAGCATTAATATTAGAATCACATTGTGTAATAGAGGTTTGCACACATTCGTTTCATATGTTTACTGCCTGTTGTGAGAATGTGCTCATCATACTGACCTGTCTTGTGTTATGTGAAGATCTCTCCATGTTCTGCATGTTCTTCATCACCGAAGAATGATTCAAACAGCATCACACCAGCACGAGAACACGGCGTCTTATTGCACTGGATCAGAATCACATTGCCAGATGTTTTCTCTGAAACACAGTAATTGGTGTCTCCTAAAGCTGAAAACTTGTTTTTTACGTCCGTGTGGTTTTTGTGTTTATTTCTTTTTCTATTTCAAGTGATGCGGGGGAGACTGTTGAATTCTTTCCAGTTCTGTCACTGTACACAACAGAAAGTGCATGCATGCATGATCTGGTAGGTTAGGTATTTATTATTTTTGTTTTATTTGAAATAGTGTTTCTTAAACAAAGCATCAATCTCAAAAATGAAAGGCAGGCCTAGATCAAACGAGTTGGGCTTGATCTTTTATTTTACTGCTATTATTTGTTCACTTTAAAACGTTTTTCTATTGAGCTTTAACTTCATATAAATAAATCAGCATTTTGATGGGCCTATACAGTTTCTTTTTCATATAGTTGAATGTATTGGCACTCTTTAGAAGCACTGCGATGCCATGGACAAACATAGAGAAACGGAACAGAATAAACAGATACACAATGTAAAGTACAGGCACGATATACTGGGATGGTTCTATACTCACTATGAAGTCCATACATGTCTGAATCACAACTATTAAAACTTGTCTGTATGTGTCACTCGAACAGGTACAAAACAAATCCACATCATAGTAACCCAGCAGTGAAACGAACAAGAAAACCGTTCTGAAAGTTCCTGACAGTATATCCAAACGTTTAGCAACCATCCTACTGGACATATTTAGCTTTTGCTTTTATCAAAATAAACTATTGCACAAACACTGAGATACGCAAAACAGGTTTGTCTCTTATTTGGCTATCTGCAGGGGTCTGGAAGTGACTTCACATACAGTTAAAATAACTGATAATTATATGGGCGAGTACTGTAGGTGCCATGATGTGAAGTTGTTTTATTACATGGTTGAGAAAGCAGGGAAATTCCTTCGACCACCTCAATGACAGTGACTGCTGTTTATAGTTCACATACTTCAACCTAACCACTCGACTTCATACAGAATGTGTTTTTAAAGCATCTTTTGAATGTTCTCTTAAACTTATGAGGGTGTTTCTGCAACTACGGGCACTTTTGACTCTCCAAAATCGTAAGAAATCAACCCCTGTTCATTTAATTCTGTAATACATTTAAACGGTCAATAAAGTCGTTTAAGATTTGAATATGTGTCATTTAATGTCAACATTGAAAATGTAAATGGTAAAGACATGTTGCGGAGATGACATATCTGCTAATATTGCAGGTCTACTACATCAGTTTTGACTCGTAGCATAACAGAATTACTAAGACGTATGGTAAGGACACACAATAAATACTGACACTGATAAGATGATATTTTCCTTATGTTTTGGGAATCTAATTTGTCTTTGATAAAATGTCATAATAAAAGCCGTTTTTCATTGTTGCGGTAAGGACTCGAAAGTGTGGGACAGGCACATTTACATGAAACAAATCACAGCAATGATCAGTAAATAACACAAAAACTGTAAGATGCTGTAAATTAATATGTATATTACAGTAAACAAAGGTCAAATTGTAATTTGTGACCAGACATGAACAAAAATGGTGTTTGGACCTATAAATAATTCATTTTTTAATTTTAAATCACATTAATCATTAATTATGTTTTTGGTCAAGGTGTAATGGCGCTTTGACTATATTTATAATGCGTAAAATCAAAAATGTCTAAAGTGCCTGTAGTTGCAGAGACGCCCATGATGAGTGAGTGTGCAGCAGATGTCTTCAGTGATTCTGTCTGTTCGTAATAATCTCAAAATGTGCAGATCTACAGATCCCAATAAGAAGCATATTGAAAGCACAGACCATAAAAAAGCAAAAACAACTTTGATGTGGACTTTGGATTTCAGCATTTCTGTGTATTAACAAGTTCATCTGAAATGAGCATTTCTGTGATGATGTTCTTGTTCTCCTTGTGTGTTCCACAGAACAAAATTAATCTCAGCATGTGTTTGGACAAACTAGTCTCACGACAGTTCGTGGCGAAGACACAAAATTTGCCTCTCTGAAACACAAGGGGATTTTGGGAAAAGCAAGGTGTGCTATGATTGGCCAGTTAACCAGTGCGTAGTGATTGGTCGAATACTGCAAGTTTAACTTGCGTTTACATTTGGGCGGTCTTAGTCAAATCAAACCACCATCTGACGTAGATTTGTGTGGGTGTGGCTACACCAGGCGTTTCAGGCAGGTCTGGGTGAGCATTCGCTTAATGCATCTTTTGTTCCGACACATTTTTGCAATTGAATGTGTCTATGCATGGGCAACTTATAACACACCAAAGACACAGAAAAACACGCATTCGTGCCCTATGACCCCTTTAATAGATCACGTTCATGACAATGTCACAACTTCCTGTGAGACTGAGACATGAAGGTGAGTAAATGATTGATAGATCTGAGCTGAATACACCATTAGTTAATTAAGAACAATATCAAAGTTTTACATCCCTTTAGAATCGAACACCAAGAAAGAAAAAACGGATAAATAACACCTACTGTGCTGTATAATGTAACGTGTTATAAATGAGGCACAAGGTTTAAATGATGTGCTGTTTTTCCTGTGCTAACCTGTCGTGCAGATGTGGTCCAGAGTGTATTGCTGAGGTATGTGATGAACACACCCAGATTATAAGAGAGAGAGAGACGAGTGCATATTTACCTGAACACCTCTCTCACACACATCATTGAGAAAATCACTTGAATCGTCAACATGGAGCGACAGGTAAGACCTCAGAGGAGCGTTGTTTCATTGTTTTCTAGATGTTTTGTGAATACATTAGAAAGATGTGTATTCTGCTGTAGAAAGCTTCATGTTGTGAGTAATGTTCTGTGGAGGATGAGGATGTGTTGACCGTGTTTCGGATGGGATGTGATGGGGTGGGTCTCACTCATTATTCAGAGAGCAATAGGACTTTGCGGTCAGTGGTCACAGGCCCTCGCAGCTGTTAATTCACATGACATTCCCAGCTAATTATAAAACCGTCGGGGGCAAACAACGTTCTTCATTTATCCTTTCAGACTCTGCGACTCTTTTGCTTGTAACTGCATTATTAAAACAATACCGTCTCTACACGTAGACACTTACTGTTCACACCAAATTACATTTTAAAGGGACCTTGGGTATAGAGGGATGAGTGACTTCATATAGTAATATATGTATTTATAAACCTTGAAAAAGTATTTTTGTACCTGCCATTTTTTGTCAAAATCTGTGACGTGAAAAGGTTGCAACCTAAACCCGTTCTCTTAACGCTACATCCTGGCAGGCGAGGATTGAACAGAGTTCAATGGGCACTTTAATTCAAAAGACATAGACCTGTGCATAGTAGAACTTAATATGTATATTAAACATAACAGTTCCCTATAATGCCCCCAGGATGCTTTTAACATGTATCAATAAAGAAACAGATACATTTCCTGACCTGCAGGATCCTAATACATCTACAACTAACCTTACCTCATCAACTTTTCATCATCCTATACTCCGGAAACTGAAGTGGTAAAAAGTGATGTGAATTTAACTTTGCAGTCTGCCAGCTTTAACCTGCTTTGTCGATATTGGAAGGGTAAGTCAACCGTGTTCTTAGCTAACGTAATCGTCCCTAGCTTTCCTTGTTTGTAGGTAGCCAGCATATCTATATCAATGATCATGCAGGTTATACATTTTCAAAAAACAAAATGACCTTCCATTGAAGCCATGGGTGGTGGTCAGACATGATGGGGTTGTGTTAGGACTAGGAACCCACTGCGATTGCACAGCTGGACTAGGAGAGTGCTGCTATCATGTGTCTTGTTTAGGATTTGGCAACATAATGACAGAGGGAAAGATACAGCTGTCCGTCGTGTTAAAATAGTGCGATTTGTATAGTCTATACAGCCTGTCTTTAAATGATTGTCACTGTCAATACCAATGCTACAGCCGCTCGAGCGCTCTCCTGAATGCCTGCCAAAAAGAGTTCAGATTGTATGACGTCAACCTCCCGAGCTGATGACAGAGACAGAGAGAGAGAGAGAGAGAGAGAGAGAGAGAGAGAGAGAAGACAATAGGCTACTGATGTTGATAAATCAACATAAAAATGTCAAAATCTGGAGAAAATGTATTTTATAATGGCTAAACACGTCGTGTATATATTAAATTCGCAATGATTTTGGTTATTAATATGTATAGTTTCTGACCAACAATATTAAAATGTATGAAAATACACCAAATATTTATTTTCTTTCTATATTATTTTATATATATATATATATATATATATATATATATATATATATATATATATATATATTATGATCCTACAGCACCTTATATTTACTGAAGATCTGTTAGTGTGTCTGTTTTCAGTTTGGCTGCTTGTGCGTGCAACCACTTTACATCATCAAAAAAGAACATGGCGGCCTTCTTGAGTTAAAACGAGTATAACATTGCGTTTTGTTTTAAGAAAGAAAATATTTGATGTGTTTCTAAGGACAAATGCTAGTAGTGTAAAGCTAATACAAAATATTAAGCCACACATCTCTCTGTACCCTGAGTTCCCTTTAAATAATTGAATAAAATAGGGCATTTACATAACTGAATCTGTACAAATGTGCTTCAGAAGTTTGTAGTGTTCCAGTGAGCTGTCTATGTAGGGAACATTACTGACACAGAATTTGGCCTATACTTTCCCATAATGCATTGCAACAAGTTTGGTATTAAAACATCCATCAAAAACTGTGAACAAAGCGAATGAGTTTATATTTAAAATGTTTGTGATAATTATAAATGTTATTAATTGTATTGCATAAAATAATTTTACTCTTTAATTATTACTGATTTATTTAAAACCAGCACTTGGGTTTGTCCATATTTTACACTGCAATGGGTTAAAACACCCCAGCATTTGATAAAGTGAAGGTTGCATTTAAACCCATCATAAGCACGCTGTCAACCTTTCCCATAATGCATTGCAACAAGTTCGAAAGAGACCTTGAAAACAGCACTTTGTGAGAAATAAATGATGACAACCCGTTCAATTTTTTGAAAGTTAATGCAAACCCGAGATGAACTTTCCAATAATTGAAAGGAACGCAGTTAATTATTCAACTTTTATCACGGTTACCACACCGCAGGACAATATTGTTCAAATGTTTCATTTCAACGTTTGTAATGTTATTGCCTTTAAAATGCTCTTGATGGTAGGACTACTTTGAAAAAGTACACTAACCCTCTTCTCTCAACAGGTGTTGTTCTGGCTTTTGTTGAAACTAGTAACTCTGTATTAGCACCTATTGTACTTCTGCTCTTTATCGCTTATTGCTCCCTGAACTATTTGTAAGTCGCTTTGGATAAAAGCATCTGCTAAATGACTTAATGTAAATGTAAATATACTTTGTTGCTCATCTAGAGCCAAAAGGACTCTGAGAGAGCGAGAGACTGCGAGCACACCTGCGTGTTTGCAGTAATGTGTTAAAGCTGTTATCGATGTTTACAGTATAATTCTTGACCAGACGAGTGGAAATGCAGGTTAAACAGACCAAGCTATAAAATCTGAATCGTGTTCTGTATAGTCAGTAAAGCAGCTCTATGAGTTTTGGTGTCGCTCACTATGCTAGAACTCTCTCTGATAGACCCCATCCGGTGGTCCGTGCCCGGTTAACTTCTCTGGCCTCCTCACAGATGAATCACTAAAGCTCTTTGTTTGTTTAGCGGGACTTCGGGGGGTTATTGCCAGCAGCATCAATCTATTAGTGGGAGTCGACTGCGTGAAATAAAGCATAGATGAGATCCCCCCCGCTGCATATTTCATGCTTGCCTGAGCATATGGCCTACTAGGAGGGGCACGGCTGGCGGGGGGCATCCAGAACAACACAAGCTACACGCAAGCTAGATGATTGTTTTGTTCTTCATATGCTGAACATTATCTCTGTTGGGCTTCTAAGAGCAGTTGGTTTGTGGACACGCAGCATACAGTAGATACAGTAATGTAAGTAACAGTAACGTGTGTGTGTGTGTGTGTGTCGTTGTGGGGCCTGCGGTTTCACCGATGACCTACTTATTGTATTAGTTATGGGCAGTACAAGGACTGTGTGCTTGAGAGGAGGCTGTTCATTACATGAGATCATTTCATTCTCAATAAGGGTCTGATGGGAGAAATGTGATGATTTAGTCTATTCTTTATCAGGTCCAGGATAAGTCACTAGTTAATCTGTATTTAATATACACTCTTTTAAAAAAAGTGCTTCATGATGCCATAGAACCATTTGTGACTGGAAGGTACAGTGGAAAAAAGTTCATTAGACTAGAAAAAGTAAGGGCGAAATGATGCTTTTAACTTTGACTGAATGGGCCAATGCTTCCTCTATGGCATCCATGTGAAGAACCATTTGAGTGTAGTTGTACTTGGTTTTTTTTATTCTTAAAATAGGTTTTCTTAAAGGGATAATTCGCCCAAAAATGAAAATTGGCCTTTAATGTTTGCAGAACCGTACTGTTGCACACTGTTCAACCGGTTCTAAAAAGACATGTTAATGAAGGAATGAATCTTTTAAGTGTCTTTGACTGTAAGGTTCGTTGGAGAACCAAATATCATCATTGTAAATGACTCTTTAAAGAACCTTTATCTTTACATCTATAGGTATGCATCCATAAACATTGTTAAATGATGAAATTCTTTCTTTAAACACGTTTCTTTGTTTATAAGCCTCTGGCCAGAATGACAGTCTCGTGTCGATCGACAGCGACCCACAATAGAAGAGTTGATGTCAATAAAGCATGATGTGATTCAGAGTTCACTGAATCTGGGTGATGTTGTGTAATATGATGTTTAGTCGTGTGGTCATTGAGACATTGTTATGAAGAGAGTTTAATTTGCAGGTGATGGAGGATTTTTCATTAACTCGAGGATGCAGGACAGGAAATTAAAGCAAGCAGAGGATATTGCTCACATTGTCTTAATAGCTTGTCATATTGTTCAGACTAAAAGTTTGTCTAGAAGAGATGTAAGTGGCTTAACAGCTTGACTGTTCCTTTAAAGTCAAAAAGTACGTACTGTATGTTTAAAGAGTGATTTAAAGGTCATATATGACATACGTGCATATTTTGGCATTACTACTTTTGATGGTTGCTAAGGTGTTCTGAGTGGTTGCTATGGCATTGTTAGGCCATTGGTAAGTGTTTTCTTGCTGAATGTTACTGGACAGTTAATAGTTAGTTATAGGTATATATTGGTCTTTTCCCAAGCACCATTATTAAACACAACTATGATTTCTGCTTTGAGTTTTCATCTCCGGCTCTGAAACATGAGACCAATCCAGATTGTCAGATTTGATCTGCTGGTTTTGGAGACCGGTTGTCAGATGTTTATCGGGAGGATTATTTAAACCTGAGACTGCGAATGTAACCTGAAGTCGAGACGTTGGCGGAGCACAGCCTTTAGTATCCTTGTCTTGTTCTTAAAGAGTACGTAACATCAGATCATGAAAGTGGCTAATGTTGCCGTGTTTGAAAGTAAGCAGTCTGCCAAGTTGTAAATGCATGAACGACAAAGTTATTGGCTTGGAAAAATGGGAGTCGACTCTGAATCACGCAAAAGAGTTTATCCCTAGTCCGATTCGCGACCCGCCGTGGATTTACATAACTACTCATAGTCCCGCCTACGTTTTGGTTGGACTGCCCTCATTCCCAGTAAACCAATCACAGCAGACCATCTGACCAATAAGATCAGAGAAAGCTTGCGGAAAGGAGGGGATAAGACAGATGAATCGCGGAACGAATCATTTGAGAGTCAGTCAAGAAGTGAGGTAAGAATAACTGCCTATTATTAGGAAAAATGTTGTTTTTACACCTTCTGTGTACATAAACTTTTTGTTGGACACTACATAAACCAAAGTAGGACTTAAAAAACATAGTCATGTACTCTTTAAAACAAGCAAAACAAATCTACAAATGGGGTAACAATCTTGAATTTAGTGACTAAGAAAAAGATAACCCTTAAATCAAGATTTTTTTCTTACCCCATTTGCAGATTTTTTAAAGAAAATATTCACTGACATTTCATATTTTTCGACTAAAAACAAGACTTATTTTCTCAGGTCATTTTGCTCATCAAGAAAATGCATCTTGATTCAAGAATTTTTAGCCAAAAATACTAGGAAAGTCATTTTTTGCGATGAGCATCTCTGTGTGAGTCTGAACGTTGAGCTTCAGGAATCTTCCGTCGCTCGTCCTGTTCTCTTGTGTCATTATCACAATTAAAAACCAGTTTATTTTACTTCACTCGTTCGCTGAAGGTGTAAGAGAGCAGCCGGAGAATTCTTTCTCGAGTAAAGCAGTCTCGGGTTTTTCACATGTGCCAAGATGTGTGACAGATGCCAACAGAGCACCATGACAACAGAAGACGCGCAGCCGTGTTAAAGAGACAGTTCACCCTTAAAAAGTGTGACATCCCGGTAAGAAAGACAAATCACACATGAGATCTCAGTCTTGTTTAGACATCAATGAGGTTAAATTGAAACTTTTGCTTAAGTCGTGATCCGTGATATTGCTCCTGAGAAAAAGAGTTTGACAAGAGATGTCGATTTATCTCGTCTGCAATCAAAAGTTAATATCATTGAATTTTTCACAATGAAATCAGATGATTTGACCTCAACAATCTGTTCATTTTACACCTCCATTTCAACAATTGTGTCTGTTTTCATTTCTCATAAGCACTTTCAAGGGAAACAACTGAGTCTAAATTGATACTGAAATGAAACACAGTTGAGAAATCATATATTATTAAACAGTTTTTTTCGTTGTTTCATCGTGAATAATCAGGAGTATCGTCTGCGGTACATGGTCTGAGGGTTCATGCCGAGATGTTGTGAAAAAGCATTCTGGGTAAATGAAGACACATTTCTCATTGCTATTGAAGTTGTCGCCTTCCCTTATGGCGTCCTGTGAGGTATCTTTTCATGTCTGTTTAGAAGTGAACGGCGTCTCGCATGATTTCTATGCAAATGAGTGCTGGGAACGAGAAAGAGCTTTATTTAGCTGCGACCCCTGTGATGTCAAGTCCTCCTGACGTTGTTTTTATACTTCTGTCCTAATTAGTAAACGTCTCTGACCGCAGTCACCCCCGTCCTGGACGTCTTTCTTCAAGTGTCAGCCTCACTGAACGAGAGGAATATTTACCTCCATCGTATCCAGGGACCAAACTAATGAAAGAAAACAAAGATCTTGAGAAAGGGCTGAATGTTGAAATCGTTTGGATTGGATCTCACTTTCGTTCATTTGCCAATAGCACAGAGAGGAAAATATCATGTTGAGTGAAGGTGCATGAGGGACGGACGCTGAACATTAGTTCTGGATGTTACACTGGTAAGAAGTTTAAAACTTGTTGCGTTTGTTGTCTTGTATACGTATACTTTAGATTTGACTCTAGTAAAGTGTCCTAGGGACTACAGGTATAGTGCTTTAAAATCTGACCATAGTGAATATTATAGTATACTGTGGTATTTGCTGCACAATACTGTGGTTTAACAAAGTGTAGCAATTGCTATACTACAATTTACTGCAGTTTACTCTAGTAAATAAAGTTACTGCATTATTGTACTTTTTAAAGTTTTTTTCATGTCAGCGAGCAGATTGTAATTCAATATATAGTCTATGAAATAAGTAAGTATACATGTTTGTCATTTTTGGGGTTAACATGGAAACGGATAAATCTATAAATAGTGTTTTTGAGGAATACATCTATTCGGTGCAGTCCTCCGATGTGTGGCGCGGTGGTGCATCCGGCGATTCCCATCTCGTGATCCTTTCCCGAACCCACCCCCTTCTCTCCCTCACACTTCGCTTCCCGTCCTCTCTCTCACTTAACTGTACAAGCAAAAATACATCATATAAAATAAAGGTGTTCATTTGCGGGGCTGCTGTCGCTAGGGTCTTATTAGAGGTCGTCGGCGAGTTGCTATGTGGTGCTGTTAGTTGTAACATGTTACTGTGTGGTTGCTAAGGGGATTGTTTACAGACCTGGGTCAGAAAAGTCCAGACAGTCAGAAGTGTTTGATATTCTGGTTTATAAATTAAATAGAATAATTGTGAATATGATCAGAAATGTGTTTACGTTACAGTATCATTGCAAAGAGATGTTTTCTGGAACAAAACAAAAAAATACTAATCAACTAAAAGTTTGGAATCTCTGTCCCTGAAACCACGGTGATATCTTAACAGGTCTTCATTCTCATCCGTTTTATCCTCACAAGTTCCAGTCCTTCAGACCGGCTCTGAGTCTGTGGTTTATGCTGGAGCTTCTGGGTCAGAATTATGCCAGAGCGAGAGCTGGAAAAATGCAGAATCTGGGCAGAGCTTGCGCTCATGTGTGGAAGAAAGATGTTCAGACTCCTCTGAGAGACTTGCGGGTATCGGTGGCATTCCTGTTAAAGATCTGCTGAAGTGATTCATGTGATAAATGTTAATAATTGACGTGTGAGACGTACAGTATGAGAATGAAGAGACGCCGAGATGACCCTCACATTCCTGCATTCTTCAGTGTTTAACTTCACACCACATCACCAGACACAAACTCAAGAGAGCAGAACAAAACTTTTGTTTAGAGTTCCCCCGGAGAAGAGAAACCACAGATATCAGATGGCATATCAAATCTTAAAATGCAGCGTGCTAAATCTTTAATTGAGTGTTTTTTCAACCATGAGCACTTTTGGCCTTGTGAACGTTTAGAAAGTAAACTTCTACTTACTAACAGCTTTCCTGTAGTAGCTCTGTGGTTAGAGATTGGCGCTAGCAACGCCGAGGTCATGGGTTCGATCCGAGGGATGTGTAGTGTAATGCAACCTAAGTCGCTTTGGATAAAAGCATCTGCCAAATGCATACAAATGTAACAGTGTGTAATGCGGGTTCACAACAAACGCAAATGAAGCGATTTGCGCGAGTAAATTACATACACAAATAGATGCAAACTCATGGCAGGCGATGCAAATGATGCGAAACAAACTCGTCTTCCAGCATATATTTATCAGCTTACGTCACTCACTGTTCCCGTGAGTAATAAAGAGAAAGGAGCACGATTGTTTGCGTTTGGTGTGAACACAGCATAACAGTAGATATATTTTTTTCTGGAACAGTAATCGTCACTTTCACCAAGTTTCAAGTTTGTCTGCTGTTGGTTAAATAAGTTTAACAATAAGTTCACAATTCTTGGTTATGGTAGACATGAATGCAAAACATGTAAAGGATGTAGGCATAATGGTTTTTATACTGGACTAAGATTATATATTCTATTGCTATATTCTATATTCTGTCCATCACACGACCAATCTGTTGTTTTCACACTCATAAGAGAATGAACTCATGACATAAACTGACAGCCATGAGATGAAAATAATTCCTTTGGGCTTGAAAAGACATCTGGTCAAATGCTTCATGACAGAAATGTTATTCTTGCCTAAAGTTCCTCATTTAATATGTAAATTTAAGTAACAGTTCTTGATGTGCTGAGTTTCTGCGTGAGACACTCAGACACACCCA